>NC_135983.1:3698321-3968321 GCF_053455715.1 Rhinoraja longicauda | reverse complement strand
GGTGGGCCGGGTAAGGGAGGGCTGAGAACCTGGTGGGGGGCCGCTAAGAACAAGGAGGGACCTGGTGGGGGGGGGGAATGAGATCAAGGAGGGACCTAGTGTGGGGGGGGGGACACTGAGATCAAGGAGGGACCCGGTGGGGGGGGGGGGGTTGAGATCAAGGAGGGACCCAGTGTGGGGGGGGGGGGGGGGGCACTGAGATCAAGGAGGGACATGGTGGGGGGGGGGGTTGAGATCAAGGAGGGACCTGATGGGGGGGGGGGGCACTGAGATCAAGGAGGGACCTGATTGGGGGGGGGGCACTGAGATCAAGGAGGGACCTGGCATGGGGGGGGGGGGGGGGGGGGGTGGCACTGAGATCAAGGGGGGACCTGGTGGGGGGGGGGGGTTGAGATTAAGGAGAGACCCAGCATGGGGGGGGGGGGGTCACTGAGATCAAGGAGGGACCCGGTGGGGGGGGGGGGAGCAGCCAAGAATGAGGAACCTGGTGGGCTGCGTGTGGCCACGTGCGTTGACAGGCCTGGTTCACCCGCTGCGAGACGATAAGACTGCACTAAGAACTTTTGAAACGTTGTCGTCTCCAGATAAACATGGTGACTCTGCGTGTACTGCCGAGGTAGGTCCACTGTGTGATTTTACTGGGTTGTGGCTGGCTACATGTGGCAGTGACGTATCGTTGAACTGAATAAAGCTCTGCTAATCTGGGTCACATTAGGAGAGAGCGTCTCTATATGGAATCTGTAGGGGACAGTAAATCACTGCAATTTAGTGGCTAACACTAACTGGGCTACTGATCCAACGATAAAAGGGCAAATCTTCCCAATACTGCTGTGAATCCAAACTCGAGTCAATTTACAATGAAAAGTTCGTGTCAGTAATGGTGTACGTGCCAGAGAAAAATTAAAATGGAAAAAAATAACTCTTGACTCTTGACTAAACATAAAGAAGTTTGGTAAACCCAAATGAAGAAGAAAGCATTAGAGGTTGTGGGACATAGATAAGAAACAGCACAGAAACAGGCCCTTCAGCCCACCTAGTCTGTGTCAACCGTCAACCACCCATTTGCACTAATCCGATTTTGTATTCTCATCAGCTCTCCCCAGATTCGACCACACACCGATACACTCAGGGCAACTTATTGTGGCCAGATAGCCTACCATCCTGCACGTCTTTGGGATGTAGAGAAAACTGGAGCACCCGAAGAAAACCCCCCTGGTCAGGGAGAACATGCAAACTCCACACAGACAGCACCAGGCCTCTTCTGGTGCTACTAATTACATCACTGCACCTTAACAGAACATGGGACAGCACAGGAACAGGCCCTTTGGCCCACAATGTCTGTGTGGAACATGATGCCAAGACCAACATTTCCATGTGCCTATCCAAAAGTCTCTTAAACGTCACTATTGTATCTGCCTCTACCACCACCAACAGCATGTTCCAGGCACCCATCACTCTCTGTATAAAACGCTTGCCCCTCCCACCTTAAAGCTACGCCCTTTAGTATCTGATACTGCAAATTGTTGAAATAATTGTAATGTTGCAATATAAAAAATACCCCTTCCTTTATTGTGGTAGGCAGCGTGTCAGTCCCAAGGTCAGAGACTGATGATCCTTGATACAGTTGTTCATTTATCCACAAACTTCCCCAGGTGCGTTCCATCATTCCATTCATTCCCATAAAATACAGGGCTTAATAATCTGAACACTGGTCTCCGCTCATCTGCAAGAGTAAGGGGGTGTGTCAGTGGAGATGTGGATGGTATTGATCTAAACGTCTTGTAAGTGAATGAAAAGGAATCTGTGATCACGATGTTTGGAACTGGAAGTGTGGAATCAGGCAATGTTTTACCATTGGTTCACGGTTGGTGCTGTGTCCAGGACAGCATCTATCACCCATTTCCTGTGTTTCATGAGAAGTGTTAGTGTTTGCACTTTCTTCCCATATCGCAAAGAGAGATTAGGCTGAACAGTGGCGCAGCAGGTAGAGTTGCTGCCTCACAGCGCCAAAGACCCAGATTTTATCCTGACCTCGGGTGCTGTCTGTGTGGAGTTTGCACACTCTCCATCTGACCGCGTGGGTGTCCAGTGGGGTGCTCCTGTTTCCTCCCACTTCCCAAAGACCTGCGGGTTTGTAGGTTAATTGGCCCTCTGTAAATTGCCCCGAGTGTGTAGGGAGCGGATGAGAAAGTGGGAGAAAGTAGAACTAGTGTGAACGGGGGATCGCTGGTCGGCGTGGACTCGGTGGGCCGGAGGGCCTGCTTCCATGCTGTGTCTCTAAACTAAAGATATGCTGGTTGGTTAATTTAGACTTTTGACTTTAGACTTTAGAGATACAGCGTGATAGCAGACCCTTCGGGCAACCTGACCCGTGCCGACCAGCGATCCCTGTACACTAGCACTGACCCTTCTGGCAACCTGACCCGTGCCGACCAGCGATCCCTGTACACTAGCACTGACCCTTCAGGCAACCTGACCCGTGCCGACCAGCGATCCCTGTATACTAGCACTGACCCTTCTGGCAACCTGACCCGTGCCAACCAGCGATCCCTGTATACTAGCACTGACCCTTCTGGCAACCTGACCCGTGCTGACCAGCGATCCCTGTACTCTAGCACTGACCTCCACACTAGGGTCAATTTTACAATTTACAGAAACCAATTAACCGACAAACCTGCACGTCTTTGGAGTGAGGGAGGAAACCTGAGTACCCGGGCAAAACATACAATCTCCGTACCCCTAGTCAGGATGGAACCCGGGTCTCTGGCACTGTGAGGCAGCAGCTCTACTGCTGTGATACCATGCCACCCTTGACCACTGTATATCGCTCCTGCTACAGGGAAGTGGCAAAGGAATGGATGTGGAGTTGCTGGTGTGTGGGAGAGAATAGGCTGCAAAGCTTCAGCGCAAATGTCACAATTTGGAGCTAGTATGGACTTGATGGGCTGAACAGCCTTTCCCTCTGATGAATATACTAGTTGGGTGGTTGCCGCTAGTGAGTTTGTTGATGATGGTACACTCACCTCGATGGAGGTTGTGGTTTAAATATTTTGCACTTGAAGCAATTTTTATAATTTACCGAAATTGGTCACATTCCTGGAAAATTATTGTGGACATGGTTTTCTTTAAGAAAATTACAATAAAGTCCATAAAACATTTTTATTGGGTGATCTCAGTCAGCGATCCTGTTGTGTGTTTTGGCAGTGCTCGGTGTCTTGACAGCCAAACAGTTGCAGGTTAAACAATACCATGCAAGTCAAGCAGAGCTTATCAGCTTTAGTGAGTCAGTGTTAATGCTTCTTATAAATGTCATAAAGGGCCTGTCCCACTTAGGCGATTTTAAGGCGACTGCCGGCGACTGTCAAAGTCGTAGCAGATTGCCAAACTTTTC
Organism: Rhinoraja longicauda; assembly: GCF_053455715.1. NCBI lineage: Eukaryota > Metazoa > Chordata > Chondrichthyes > Rajiformes > Arhynchobatidae > Rhinoraja > Rhinoraja longicauda. Next base: position 3,964,930 of record NC_135983.1, on the reverse strand, counting down.
TTTTACCCGACGACAAAGACCACGACAATGACCACGACAATGACCACGACAATACCGAGTCAGGTCGAGATTACAGCGTCTTCGGAAACATCGTGAAATTCCCACGCTGTGAATGCTTCTCCAGCGTCCTAATTTTTGCTGAAATCACTGACAAGTCGGTAAGTACTTGAGAGTTTTTAGCTATAATACCTTGTATGGGTTACTTGAAAACCAAGCTTCACTGTAACAAGGCATAAACTGGATTTACTTCCAGTTCACTAATAGCTGTATTAAAAACATTAATTTTAAAACTCTAGTTGTGAAGCTGGTGAGAGTTACTGCCTTGCAGCGCCAGAGACCTGGGTTCGATCCTGACCTCGGGTGTTGTTTGTATGGAGTATGTATGTTTTCCCTGTGATCACGTGGGTTTCCTCCCAGTTCTCTGGTTTCCTCCCACATCCCAGAGATGCGCGGGTTTGTAGGTTAATCGGCCTCTGTAAAATGTCCCTGATGTGAAGGGAATGGATGAGCAAGTAGGATAACGTAGAACGAGAGTGAATGGGTGATCGATGGCTGGGCGGATTGGTGGGCCTCAGGGTTTGTTTCCAAGCTGTATCTTTCAATCAAACAAACATTTGACATTTGGCTATGGATAAATTAATTCGCTTAAACTGTGCAGGATAGTATTTTATTCTACCTGCAAGATGACTGAAAGAGATTGAAGCTGTATCTCGATACTGAACTAAACTGAATATATAATCACGCTTAAGAATTAAGAAATAGTTGAATGGAAAGACCGATATTTAATCAAATTTAACTTGCATGCATTTTTGTGACACATTCTTCAAAAATTCGGGCTGCACGGTGGCGCAGCGATAGAGTTGGTGCTTCACAGCGCCAGAGAGACGGGTTGGATCCTAACTACGGGTGCTGTCTGTACGGAGTTTGTATGTCCTCCACGTGACCTGCGTGGGTTTTCTCCGGGGCCTTCGGTTTGCTCCCACGCTCCAAAGACGTACAGGTTTGTAGGTTAATTGTAAATTGTCCCCAGTGTGTGTCGGGTGGTGTTGGTGTGCGGGGATTGCTGGTCGGTGCTGACCCAGTAGACCGAGAGCCTGTTTCCACACTGTATCTCTAAACTTCTTGCTGTAGCTGAATACAGATAGAGTGTTTCGATCGTTGGCCACAGATGTTAAAATGATTGTCAAGGGGAACAGAACGAGTCTCTGTAATTTATTTTATTTGAAATTGTGTTGACTGCATCCACAATATCAAACATTTAGCTCCTGTAATGATGTTTTTACTTGAAATAACTTCGCTCTAAAGAGAATTTCCCAGAAAGTCGCTGGCAGGACCACTGTTTACCACAAAACAGATGGTTAATAATGAAGGGCAGCCTCTGGCATTTGGCGGCTGCACTTTATGCAAGATCACTGCGTTGTGGCGAGGACATTTCAAGGATAGGCCCTAGTCAGTGCAGAAACAGGCCCATCGAGTCCACGCCGACCAGCAATCCCCCCGCACATTAACACTATTCTACACACACTAGGGACAATTGGAGGCCATATATAGATAGATTCTTGCTGAGTGTGGGTGTGAAGGGCTAAGGGGAGAAGGCAGGAGCATGGGATTAGCAGGGAGAGACAGATCAGCCATGATTGAATGGCGGAGCAGACTTGATGGGCCGAATGGCCTAATTTTGCTCCTATCACTTATGACCTAATGACAACTTACATTTAAACAATAGACAATAGACAATAGGTGCAGGAGGAGGCCATTCGGCCCTTCGAGCCAGCACCGCCATTCAATGTGATCATGGCTGATCATTCTCAATCAGTACCCCGTTCCTGCCTTCTCCCCATACCCCCTGACTCCGCTATCCTTAAGAGCTCTATCTAGCTCTCTCTTGAATGCCAAGCTAATTAACTGGCTTTTAACTAGCTAAAAGTGGAAGCAATACCAAGCTAATTAACCCACAAACGTGTCCCGTTTGGAGTGTGGGAGGAAACCAGAGATCACGGAGAAAACCCACGCGGTCGTGGGGAGAATGTACAAACACCGTACAGCCAGCGCCCGTTGTTGGGATCGAACCCTGGTCTCTAGCGCTGTAAGGCAGCAACTCTACCGCTCTGCCACCGTGCTGCCCTATAGTCATTTGCTTTCTCAGGGCAGAGCAGCCTTTTGCGGAAAACCCCCCGAAGGCCGCCTGGGGCTATTGTAGGAAGGGGACGGGGAAAGGAAACACTTGCAGCCTTTCTGCGGACATTTCTGAATGCTATTTAGTCCGCACTGACAGCTGACTTGAATTATATTGCAGCGGGCGAGCTATTACAGTCCTGATTAAATCAGTAAAAAACGCAGGCATTTCCAGCTGTTGTTCTGCAATGCTTTGAACGCATCTTGTTAAAGGAGAGGAGCCAATGCACAATAATTTGTGTGGGATTATTTTAGATAATGCATAGTCCGTAGCTACTGCAGGTCTAGTGCAGCTGTGCATTCAATCAATAAGTGGAGGCACTGTTAATCACATCCCTGCTGTCTTTGCAAATATTAGTCACTGGATAAAACCTACCCTCTGGAAAGCATTACCACTGCCCTGTGGTGGCTGTTTACATACCACATCAAAGTCATTTGTATACCCTCAGAGTGTTAGCTATGGCCTAGCGTCCACAATCACAAGAGCCATACAGAAGGATACCATTGGAAACAACAGTTTGGCCCATGGAGTCAATGCCACCTTCGAGTATTGTGTTCAGTTTTGGTCACTGTGCTACAGGAAGGATGTCACTAAGCAGGAGAAGGTGCTGAGAAGATTCACCAATGTGCTGCCAGGACTTGAGGGCCTGAGCCACAGGGAGAGGTAGGACAGGCTCGGACTTTATTCCTTGGAGCGCAGGAGACTGAGGGGTGATCTTATAGAGGTGCAAAAAAATCATTAGGGGAATTGGTAGGTTAAATGCACAGTTGAGTATAGGAGCAAATAGGTCCTTCTGCAGTTGTACATGGCCCTAGTGAGACCGCACCTGGAGTACTGTGTGCAGTTTTGGTCTCCAAATTTGAGGAAGGATATTCTTGCTATTGAGGGCGTGCAGCGTAGGTTTACTAGGTTAATTCCCGGAATGGCAGGACTGTCATATGTTGAAAGACTGGAGCGACTAGGCTTGTATACACTGGAATTTAGAAGGATGAGAGGGGATCTTAACGAAACATATAAGATTATTAAGGGGTTGGACACATTAGAGGCAGGAAACATGTTCCCAATGTTGGGGGAGTCCAGAACCAGGGGCCACAGATTAAGAATAAGGGGTAGGCCATTTAGAACGGAGATGAGGAAAAACTTTTTCAGTCAGAGAGTTGTAAATCTGTGGAATTCACTGCCTCAGAAGGTGGAGGCCAATTGTCTGAATGCATTCAAGAGAGAGCTAGATCGAGCTCTTAAGGATAGCGGAGTCAGGGGGTATGGGGAGAAAGCAGGAACGCGGTACTGATTGAGAATGATCAGCCATGATCACATTGAATGGCGGTGCTGGCTTAAAGGGCCAAATGGGCTCCTCCTGCACCTATTGTCTATTGTCTACAGTCATTGACGTAGGGTAAGGGAATCGAGAACCAGAAGACGTAGGTTTAAGTTGAGAGGGGCAAGATTTAATAAAAACGTGAGGGCAATCTCTGGACACAGAGGGTGGTGGGTGTATGGAATGAGCTGCCAGAGGAGGTAGTTGAGGCAGGTACTATAACAACATTTAAAAGACACTAGGACTGATACATGGATGGGAAAGATTTAGAGGGTTCGGGGCCAAATGTGACTAGTGTAGATGGGGCATAATGTCAGGCATGGAGGAGTTGAGACGAATGACCTGGTTCCCTGCTGTATGACTCTGTAATTCTATCCAAACATGTGGGTAAAATCTTTGGACTATATTGAGATTATTTTTGATCTGGACTATTTGCTTTAAGGATTTTATTCCCGATTCAGGATCTCTTCTACATTTTCCTTGATCTCCATTCCCTTTGGTCCTATTTTCACACCTTACACTTCCGTACTTATGTTGCTCCCTCTCCCCTCACATCAGTCTGAAGAAGGGTCTCGACCGAGAAATGTCACCCATTCCTTTTCTCCAGAGATGCTGCCTGTCCCGCTGAGTTACTCCAGCTTTTTGTGTCTATCTTAGGATTTCCAATTGCACTGGTTGGCAATGGAGCACGTTGTCCACTTGGGGGAGTGTTTCTGGGAGTCCACACACGCGTGTGAACCTATGGGACCGATTTCCAGCAGCCAAGCCAAGCCTACCATCAGATGTCTTACTGCCATTGGTGGTGGCTCTGTCACTACACAAAGCCATGAGCGTTCCTGCCCCCGTCTACCTTGGTCACCCAGCTCGCCACAGAGGGAGTGAAGATCTCCCAGAGTGGGTATAGGAGCCTTTGTGCTCTCAGCGAATGCCTGTGGAAGAAGCACTGGGTGGTCTCTATAGCCCTCATTTCTGTGAGAGTCAATAAAGTGAAAGGCCATTTTAGTCTCGAGGCACAGCATGGAAACGGGCCCTTCAGCCCACCGAGTCCACGACAGCCATCGATCACCCGTTCACACAGGTTCTATGTTATCCCACTTTTGCATCCACTCCCCACACTCGAGGGGGGAAATTTATCGAGGCCAATTAACCGACAGACCCGCAAGTCTTTGCGGTGTGGGAGGATACTGGAGCACCTGGGGAAAAGCCACGCGGTCAAAGAGATCAGAGAGAACAAGCCTGGAGAAGGGTCCCCACCCAAAACGTCACCCATCCTTTTTGGCCAGAGATACTGCCTGACCCGCTGAGTTACTCCAGCACGTTGTGTCTATCTTCTGGAGAACCTTACTTTGTATTCCCAATCCAGGGACTATTTTGTGCGCAGTTTTTGGTGAGCGCAGTATATTGAGGGTTCAGAATTCGAAAGACTGAACTTATTCCAATCACCTAACACAATAGCACAGTCTAAACCCCTTCTTTCAAGCTTAACTGTTACTGTACACCAGAGATTGTTTAACTCTGTGGAGGGAAGATGAAAAGTATTAGCTCCAGTACTACTTTTGTGCAAAACCAGACAGATCTGCTGACAGCATAAAACGCAAGGCACAGCGGGAGAGTGGCTGCCTGACAGCTCCAGAATCCTGGGTTCGGTCCTGACATCAGGTGCCTGTCTGTATGGAGCTTGTACGTTCTCCCTGTGACTGCATGGGATTCCTCTGGGTGCTCCAGCACCAGAGACCCAGGTTAAATCCTGACCACGGGTCGATGCGGAGTTTGTACGTTCTCCCCGTGACCTGTGTGGGTTTTCTCCAGGAGCTCCGGTTTCCTGCTACATTCCAGAGACGTACAGGTTTGTAGGTTAATTGGCTTGGCATAATTGCAAATTGTCCCTAGTGTGTGTAAGGTAGTGGCTAGTGTATTGGGATTGCTGGTCGGCGTGGACTGAATGAGGGAGGAATGTTGGCCAAGACTCCAGTCTAAACTTTCCAATTATAATGAATGTGCGTTTTTTTAAATGTGGTGTTTTCATTGTAAGTTCATGCTAAAGCCTTGAAGTGAATTAATTCTGCAAGCCTGTTCAGAAAAGTCCTGGAGTTTCATATGTATAACATTCCACAAAAAAGCACAAAATTATATTTTATTGAAAACTATCCCCGAGAATTCATTGACACTTGGCAACAAAGATTAGTCTGTGCCTATATCTGTTGAAGGACTGGGTTAGACACAATTACTCAGACAAAGCTACAGAGCAAGACGTCTATCACTGAAAATTACATTAAGTGGGCTCAGAGAAATGAAACTGGTTGCCAAGTTAGGCTATCAAAAGTTAGCACAGACTTTAGTGAAGTTGTTCTGCAGTAAATGTAATGTGTTTTTAGTTGGTCCACACTTAATGAAAGAAGGATGGTTTTCTAGCAAAGATTTTTTTTTAAAGTCAATCCAAATTGTCAATACAGTTAGGTAGACACAAAATGCTGGAGTAACTCAGCAGGGTCAGGCAGCATCTCCGGAGAGAAGGAATGGGTGACGTTTCGGGTCCCGACCCGAAACGTCACCCATTCCTTCTCTCCAGAGATGCTGCCTGACCCGCTGAGTTACTCCAGCATTTTGTATCTACCTTCGATTTTACCCAGCATCTGCAGTTTTTTTCCTACACACCTTGTCAATACAGTTGTCAAGCTGGAAATGGTGTGGACAAGGTCTACAAGGATGTTGCCAGGACTCCAGAGGCCTAGCTGCAGGGAGAGGTTGAGCTAGGACTTTATTCCTTAGAGCGCAGGAGAATGAGGGGTGATTTTATAGAGGTGTACAAAATCATGAGAGGAATGGATCGGGTAGACGCACAGAGTCTCTTGCCCAGAGTAGGGGAATCGAGAACCAGAGGACATAGGTTTGAGTTGAGGGGATGAAGATTTAATAGGAACCCGAGGGGTAACTTTTTCACACAAAGGGTGGTGGGTGTATGGAACGAGCTGCCGTGGGAGGTAGTTGAGGCAGGGACTATCACACTTTTTAAGAAACATTTAGACAGGTACATTTTTTTAGAGGGATATGGGCCACACATAGGCAGGTGGAACGAATGTTGGTCGGTGTGGGAAAGTTGGGCTGAAGGGCCTGTTTTCATGCTGCATGACAAAGAATGCCCTATGACAAAGAATGTTCCCACCTCTGTGGAAGACCACACTTGTGGGTCATCAAGATAAGAGAGTTATCAAGTAATCCAGGTAGATCAGAGGAGAATGTTAATTAATTAATTAATTATGATTAATAATTTAATAAAAGATGTCACAACGTGTTATTGAACAAATGTTTTTATGTTTCGATATTGGTACTTTGACCCCATATTACCTTAGTTTTAGTTTTGGAGATGTAGCGTGGAAACAGGCCCATCAGCCCAATGGGTCCGTGCTGACCAATGACCACTCATTCACTAGCTCTATCCTACACACTAGGGACAATGTACATTAGCCTGCAAACTCATACGTCTTTGGAATGTGGGGGGAAACCGGAGCACCCGGAGAAAACCCACGGGGTGTCAGGGAGAATGTGCACATCAGTGCAGGCAGTAGTCAGGATCAAACCCGGGTCTCTGGTGCCGTAAGGCAGCACCATTACTGCTGCATCACTGTGCCACCCGTATGTGTGCCGGACACTAAACCTGTTGTAGGAAGGAACCAGTTTAAACCGAAGATGGACACAAAACACTGGAGTAACACAGGCGGCATTTCTGGAGAGAAGGAATGGATGACGTTTCAGGCCGAGACCCTTCTTCAGACATTATACCTGTGCTTGCCACAAAGCCCGCACCACACAAAACCAGGCACCTTGCGGTCCACTTACCCGATGGGGTTTTGACGGTGGGCATGTTGGAAGGGAGAGGTGGCATGGTGGGCAGCTGGTTCAATGCCAGCTGCCGCCTGTCCTGAGGGTTCTGATCCCGCTGGATCTCGTTGGTGGTGATGAGATGGTTCTTGCGCCTCTGGGGCGGGGGCTGCATGGGCTTGGCCACGGGCAGCAGCTGGCACCTGGCCTCCAGCTGGGCGATCAGGTAGGTCTGGTTGTTGGCCAGCACGGCCAGGTGCTGGTACTTGTGCTCCAGGTCCCGGTAGCGGTTGGACAGCTGCATCATCTCGGCTGTCTGGTTGAGGATCTTGTTCTCCAGCTGCACCACCTCCAGGGCGTTGTCGCGCTTGCGTATGATCTCGTGCAGCAGCTGCATGTACAGCTGGGTGACCCGCGAGTTCATGTTCCTGCTCTCCTTCCGCAGAAGCTTCACCTCGTTCACCACCCCTCCGTCCACCTCCACCAGCTGCTGCAGGCTCTCGATCTGTCGCTGCTGCTTCAGCAGCTCTCCTGTCACCACCTCCAGCTCCTGCCGGTTGGCCCTGCCCTCCGCCGGCGGCTCCGGCCGCGAGTTCACGCAGATGGCGCCCGTCACCTTCTGCTGCGGCACGATGAAGGTGTACGAGCACTTGTTCTCCGTCGACGCGGCCGCCCGCTTGTGCCGGCTCGTGCGGAAGAACGACCCCTCGCGCTCCTCGCTGCCGCCAAACTCCCCCTCGCCAACCGCCGGCTCCAGCAGCGCCAATAACACGACCAGCAACAACCTCTTCATGGTGCTTCTGCAGGCAATGGTCCTCTGGAAAAGAAACAGGGCAAAGGCGGCTATTAAACTCCAGCATCTGGTTGAGCTTTACTAGCCTCACGTCTACCGAGATACAGTGAAAAGCTTTGCTTTGCATGTTATCCAATCAATTCAGATAATGCCATACATAACAACACTCAAGCCAAACTCAAGTACAATAGGTCAGGCGAAGGGGAAGATACAGAGTTCAGAAGCTCTGGGAGCAGAATAGGCCATTCGGCCCATCGTGTCTACTCTGCCATCCAATCACGGCTGATCTATCTTTCCCTCTCAACCCCATTCTCCTGCCTTCTCCCCATATCCCCCGACACCCGCACTCATCAAATCTGTCAATCTCCACCTTCAAAATATCCACTGACTTGGCCTCCACAGCCTTCTGTGGCAATGAATTCCACAGATTCACCACCCTCTGACGAAAGAAATCCCTCCTCAGAATATAGTTCTCAGCATTGTAGCGCACCAGTTCCATGGACAAAGTCCAATGTCCGCAATGGGGTAGAGGTGAATCGGCCCTTCAAGCCAGCACCGCCATTCAATATGATCATGGCAGATCATTCTCAATCAGTACCCCGTTCCTGCCTTCTCCCCATACCCCCTGACTCTGCTATCCTTAAGAGCTCTATCTAGCTCTCTCTTGAATGCATTCAGAGAATTGGCCTCCACCGCCTTCTGAGGCAGAGAATTCCACAGATTCACAACTCTCTGACTGAAAAAGGTTTTCCTCATCTCTGTTCTAAATGGCCTACCCCTTATTCTGAAACTGTGGCCCCTGGTTCTGGACTCCCCCAACATTGGGAACATGTTTCCTGCATTGTTGTCATGTGCACCGATGTGCAGTGAAAAGCTTTTGTTGTGTGCTGACCAAGACTGATCATCGGGGCAAAAGAGAATATTCACTCAATACAAAAGGAAAATCTTTCCAAAGGTTAATGTTCTTTCCATTGTGGGTCTTGGAACAGTTTGTAACATCTTCACTTGATGAAAATCCTTTACTCAATTATAATCCCGCAGTCTACCAACCCAGACAAATGTATCTCCAGCTTGATGTTAGTTCCACAGACTGCATGATGTGTGCTAATGTTAGCCAGGCCAGCTGTGAACACCTCACTTTTATACAAACACTAGACATGTTCTGTTTATGTTGGAGTTATTGACATGCTCTTTTGAATTTGCCTTCTCACTGGTTTTGGCATTATTAATTTGCTCTGCTGCAGCCAAACGCAAACCTCATTGCTCCTGGTGTCGTTCACAGTGCTAGAGCTCTGTCTAAGTGTTTATCATATCATATCATATCATATATATACAGCCGGAAACAGGCCTTTTCGGCCCACCAAGTCCGTGCCGCCCAGCGATCCCCGCACATTAACACTATCCTACACCCACTAGGGACAATTTTTTACATTTACCCAGCCAGTACTTAGTGATACAGTGCAGACACAGGCCCATCGGCCCACCGCGTCCGCACCGACCAGCGATCCCCGTGAGCTGGCACTATCCTACGCACTGGGGACAATTTTACATTCATACCAAGCCAATTAACCGACAAACCTGTGCGTCTTTGGAGTGTGGGAGGAAACTGGAGGAAACCCACGCAGGTCACGGGGAGAACGTACAAACTCCGTATCGACAGCACCCGTATTCAGCATCGTACCCAGATCTCTGGCGCTGTGAGGCAGCAACTCTACCGCTGCGCCACCGTGCCACCCTCAAGCAAGGGACGTTGAACTTTCAAAACAGATTTAGCTGTCAGCTGTCCGTGTCTGCTGCCGTTCTGGGGTCATTCCCACTAGATTCTGCCAGAGGGTGTTGGCGGCATTAGCCAGCAAATACTTATAGTACAGTCACCTGTTCCCACATGTGGCTCCAGTCATCTTCAGTTATACTTGATGGAGACTGGGAATTGCAACAACACTTGCCCTCTTAATAACAGACTTGTGTGAGCAGCAAGCGAGTGGTATGTCTGACCGTCTGCATCATTGTCTCAGTGTACACAGAAAAGAAAAGGGGCTGTCTCACGGCAAACTAATGCGCCATGCTCCCTGGAAATTGTCAGCTATTGCCCCACCTGCCCCTTCAGAGAAACTCACCCTGACAATACCGGTGTTTAGTTTCCGTTTAGTGATACAGCATGGAAACGGAGTGGGCCCTTTGGCCCATCGAGTCCATGCCAACCACCAATCACCCGTTCACACCAGTTCTATGTTCTGCCACTTTCTCACCCAATCACTACACACGAGGGGCAATTTACAGAGGGCGATTAACCTACAAACCTGCACGTCTTTAGGATGTGGGAGGAAACCGGAGCATGGGGAAGAAACCCACGCGGTCACAGGGAGAACGAGCAAACTCCACACAGACAGCACCTGGTGTCAGGATCGAACCCGGGTCTCTGGTACTGTGAGGCAGCGGCAGTGCGACCTTAAACTTACTAATCGAAGGTTTCACAAAAAGCCGGAGTAACTCAGCGGGTCAGGCAGCATCTCAGGAGAGAAGGAATGGGTGACGTTTCGGGTCGAGACACTTCTTCAGACTGATGTCAGGGGAGGCGGTGGGACAAAGATAGGATGTAGTTGGAGACAGGAAGACAGTGGGAGGACTGGGAAGGGGGAGGGGAAAGAGAGGGAGAGAGGAATGATCTAAAGTTACAGAGATCAATGTTCATACCGCTAATAGTAATAGTAAACTTACTGAAAGTAAAACCTTCAGCTGCGTCTCTGTGCTACCCCAATAGGAAAAATATTGCATCGTGCCTGCCTAAAACTCTCATCGTTTCATTTCTTAGATTGATGAAAGCACTCACAGTAATAATATATTTCCAAAGGACATCAATAACTTCTTTAGACTCTTTAGATTCTGTAGATCTCTGGACAGTGCGGAAACAGGCCCTTCAGCCCACCGGGTCCGTGCTGACCAACGATCACCCCGTACACTAGCACTATCCTACACACTAGGGTCAATTTCCAATTTTACCAAAACCAATTAACCTACAAACCTGCACGTCTTTGGAGTGTGTGAGGAAACCGGAGCGCCCGGAGAAAACCCACGCGGCCACCGGGAGAATGTACAAAACTCCGTACAGACAGCAGCTGCGGTCAGTGGTAGCGAGGAGGTCTGAAGAAGGGTCTCGACCCGAAACCTCACCCATTCCTTCTCTCCCGAGATGCTGCCTGACCCGCTGAGTTACTCCAGCATTTTGTGTGCACCCGTGGTCAGGATCGAACCCGTGTCTCTGGCGCTGGCAGTAGCTCTACCGCTGCGCCACTGTGCCGCCCTGTTGTGGCAATGTGGCCGAGAAAGTGTAAATGGTATTTGCAAGCTACTGAGCAGTTGGTTTCGGTAGTAAAGGTTTCATAAGGCTGACAGTCAGCCGCAAGGTGCTCAGGCACTCTGCGCAGGATTCTTCGTTGAGCTCAGAAGCAGATCTCAAATGTAACGGGGATAGGGTGGAGGTACTGTGCATGTGGCTGCAAGGAGGATGCGTGGAAATAGTCGAGAGCTTCACGTTCTTGGCAATTAATATTACCAGTTACTAATTCATCTGAAGAAAGGTCTCGACCCGAAACGTCACCCATTCCTTCTCTCCTGAGATGCTGCCTGACCCGCTGAGTTACTCCAGCATTTTGTGTCTCCTAATCAATTGCCCCTCACTAATTACCAATGTGGGACCACCCACAGTGAGGTGACCCAAGAAGGCACACCAACACCTCCGCTTCCTTAAGACCCCGAGGAAGTTTGGCACATCTCCAGTGACTCTCATAAACTGCTACAGGTGCATCGCAGCTTGGTTTGGGAACAGCTCTGCCCAGCACTGCAAGAGATGGCAGACAGCTGCGGATGGAGTCCAGTCCGTCACACAGACCAGACTCCCCACCATCATAGACTCCATCTACACGTCACTCTGAAAAACAGCCAACACAATCAAAGACTTGTTCTACCCCAGCCATCCACAGCACGCACACCACTAAGGCGCAGGGACAGGCCCTTTGGCCCACTAAGTCCGTGCCCAACATAAAGCCAAGGCCAGCTCTTATTTACCTGCACATAATCCATATCCCTCCATATCAATGTGCCTGTGCAAAACTCTTTCAAATGCCACTGTTGTATCTGCCTCATTCCTTCTTCTCCCCGCTCCAGTCCGGCAGAAGGTACAGAAGCTTGAAAGTGCGCACCACCAGACTCAGGAACAGCTTCTCACCCTCTGTTATCAGGCTTCTAAACTATCCTTCCATAAGCCAGGGTACTGTCCGATTCACCTCTACCCCATTGTGGACATTGGACTGTCTCTGGAACTGGTGCGCTACAATGCTGAGAACTATATTCTGCACTCTGTATCTCCCCCTTTGCTCTACCTATTGTACTTGAGTTTGACTGGATTGTATTTAGGTGGAGTATTATCTGATCTGTTTGGATATCATACAAAACAAAGCTTTTCACTGTACCTCGGTACACGTGACAATAATAAACCTAAATCTAAAGAGGTGGTCTTCACATGTAGCGGGTGGAGCTTCATGCCTGGCAGGGCTGGTGGAACAAACAGCAGCCCTATTCATTCACATGAGGGAAAAAAAGACAAAGTGCCGGAGTAACTCAGCGCAGCAGACAGCATCTCAGGAGAGTGTACATAGGAGACATTTCAGACTGGGACTCTTCTCCAGACCCTTCTCATTCAGGGTCTCTGACCCTGCAGAAACTTCGATAGGTTTCTGGGAGCAAAAGAACATCAGTAAATAGGAGCAGGAGTAGGCCACTCGGCCCCTCGAGTCCATGCTGTAATTTAGCGGCTGATCAGCCCGCGGCTTCTGTTCCACTTCCCCGTTGGCCTCAGTTTCCTGCTCTTTCAAAATAGTTCTCCACAGCCTCTTTAACCAACCCCAATGATGTATCCTTCACAACCCTCTATGGCGGAGAGTTACACAGTCACCACTCTGCAAGGGATTGCTGTGCACCTCCGCTGTAAACCTCATAACTACATGTCTTCAATGTATACATCACATCTACCCTGCTCCCCTTTCCAGATCATCATATCTTGATGAGATAAAACCCAATGCTTCTAAATTCCAAACAATATCTTTCCATTTTTTAACTCCAAAGAACATACTTAATTTTTGTGTTTTAAAAATTTGCATTTCTTTCAGCGTCATTTAATTAAGTTTACTTTAGAGACATGGTGTGGAAACCCGCCCTTCAGCTCACCAAATCCACGCTGACGAGCGATCACCCCATACACTAGTTCTGTCCGACACACTAGGGACAATTTACAGAAGCCAAATAACCTACAAACCTATACGTCTTTGGAGTGTGGGAGGAAACCGGAGTTCCCGGAGAAAACCCACGCGTGTCATGGGGAGAAAGTACAAAGTAAGTACGGACAGCACCCGTAGTCAGGATTGAACCCGGGTCTTTGGCGTTGTGAGGCAGCAACTCTACCGCTGCGCCGCCATTAACAATGAACTGTTGCTTGACTATTCTTGTCAAATATCTCCGACTCTCGGCTGCATCTTAAAGCTGGGCGAAGCCCGTCAGATTGGTGGGGGAGGGGACACGTGGTAGGCTGCCTGAGGCCTCCTCGCTGCTCAAAGCCGCCTCGCGGGGCGGCCTTCAGGTGTGGAGGGGTGAGTGGCCTCTCCCCTTCTAGCCTGGAGAACGTTAGGCCGGGAGGGCATGGACTGCAGCTTCAGCAGGTCCAGCCCTTAATAGGCTGGTCATGGAAACGTAGAAAATAGGTGCAGGAGGAGGCCATCCGGCCCTTCGAGCCAGCACCGCCATTCATCGTGATCATGGCTGATCGTCCACAATCAGTAACCCGTGCGTGCCTTCTCCCCATATCCCTTGATTCCACTGGCCCTTAGAGCTCTATCTAACTCTCTCTTAAATCCATCCAGTGATTTGGCCTCCACTGCCCTCTGTGGCAGAGAATTCCACAAATTCACAACTCCCTGGGTGAAAAAGTTTTTTCTCACCTCAGTTTTAAATGGCCTCCCTTTTATTCTAAGACTGTGGTCTCTGGTTCTGGACTCCCCCAACATTGGGAACATTTTTCCTGTATCTGGCTTGTCCAGTCCTTTTATAATTTTATATGGCTCCATAAAATCCCCTCTCATCCTTCTAAACTCCAGTGAATACAAGCCTAATCATTTCAATTTTTCCTCATATGACAGTCCCGCCATCCCATGGATCAATCTCGTGAACCTACGCTGCACTGCCTCAATTACAAGGGTGTCCTTCCTCAAATCAGGAGACCAAAACTGTGCACAATACTCCAAATGTGGTCTTACCAGGGCTCTATACAACTGCAGAAGAACCTCTTTACTCCTATACTGAAATCATCTCGTTATGAAGGCCAACATGCCATTAGCTTTCTTCACTGCCTGCTGTACCTGCACGCCAACTTTCAGTTGAGGGGAAGAAAGCCAAGCGCGGAAAGATAAGCCACGACGTGCTGGAGTAACCCAGCGGGTCAGGCAGCATCATAGGAGAATCTGGATAGGCGATGATTCGGGTTGGGACCCTACAAATCCCAGCCAATAATGGGTCATTATGGACTCCACACTATCAGTTGGGCGGCCCTGGTTTTCTGGCCTTTTCTCGTCTCCAGTCCACCCCCTACATATATCTTAGAAGAAAGGTTCCGACCCGAAACGTCACCTATTTCCTTTCTCCAGAGATGCTGCCTGACCCGCTGAGTTACTCCAGCAGTTTGTGTTTGCCTTCTTGTAAGCATCCCAATCCGAAATAAGTGCGAGAACGGGTGTGTTTTCAACCTGCAAGTTCAATTACAGAAAATGAATAGAGATAACTTTGATTTTTTTTAATTGAGTTTAGAGATAATGGAACTGACCCATCGGCCCACCGAGTCCATATTGACAATCGATCACCCCCGTTCACACTAGTTCTGTGTATCCCACTTTCACATCCACTCCCGACACACTAGGGGCAATTTACAGAGGGCCAATTAACCTACAAACCCACACGTCTTTGGAGTGTGGGAGGAAACCGGAGGAAACCCACACGATTACAGGGAGAACGTGCAAACTCCACACGGACAGCACCCGAGATTGGGATCAAACCCAGGTCACCAGCACTGTGAGGCAGTGGCCCTACCATTCATATCTTTTAATGAATGAAGGGCGTAAATTTGTCCAAACAATGGTTTTAGAAAAACATCCAAATAACCAAAAGAATGGGAAGAATTTAAGTTTCTTTCTTCACCATTTTGAACGGAAATAAATGTTTAACTTGTGCCGCTTTGAGCCTTGTTGGGAGTGCCATGACCCAGAGGTCATCAAACAGATGGCCAAGTCCACAACAAAAGAGGCCTTCACCTTAGCAATATCCTGTTGTATTGTCAAAGTGACTTTATCATCCATCTCCAGGGCTATCCCGTTATCTTTGATGCTAGGTTCACCCTTCCTGATCAATGACTCTAGCCAGGAATGCAAATAAGTTCACAATTACGCCTGGATATCTGTCGCTTAACCCAGATCTGCCCCTGTTTAGTTTAGTTTAGTTCAGCTTCGAGATACAGCGTGAAAACAGGCCTTTTGGCCTACCGTGTCTGCGCCAACCAGCACTATCCTACACACTAGGGACAATTTACAGAAGCCAATTAACGTACAAATCTGCATGTCTTTGGAGTGTGGGAGCAAAACCGGAGCACCCGGTATAAATTGGTTAATTGCAGAAAATAAAAGGAGATAAGTTTAATTTTTTTTAGTTTAATTTAGAGACACAACTTGGAAACAGGCCCTTCGGCCCACCGAGTCCACACTGGCCATCGATCTCCCGTTCACACTCGTTCTATGTTGTCCCACTTTCTCATCCACTCCCTACACACCAGAGAAAATTTGCAGAGAGCCAATTGACCTACAAATCCGCACGTCTTTGGAATGTGGGCTGAAACCGGAGCACCGGGAGAAAATCCACAGTCACAGGGAGAACGTACAAACTCCGTACATGCAACCCCCGTGGTCAGGATCGAACCCGGGTGTCTCGCGCTGTAAGGCACAACTCTACCACTGCGCCATAGTACCGCACTGAAAAAAAACAACATAAAAAGTACTGATATCCTTACACAAGCTGTTTCGCAAAATGCACATCCGTTGGTCTTCAGATGTAATGCGCTGGGTCCAAGGCGCACATTCGTGATGTACAGTACGCCAGAGGCTATTTTGGTGTTTCCACTGTGAGTGTGTCACAGTTAAACATGCTATTGTTTCCGATTTGCATTGGTTGAATGTTTTAAACTATTCATGACCTTTTAGAACTCAGTCATGCACAGACGACAGTTGTAACTGGTGAGAAACTGAGTTGATGTAGGTTTAGGTTTATTATTATTGTAACCTGTACCAAAGTACCAAGAAAAGCTCTGTTTCGTATGCTATCCAATTATTATATCAGATAATACTATACATAAATACAATCAAGTCAAACTCAAGCACAATAGGTAGAGCAAAGTGGAGGATACAGAGTGCAGAATATAGTTCTCTGCATTGTAGTGTAACACTTCTTTAGGCAAAACAATACAAAGTTTAGAACTATTCTGTGAAAGTGCAGAATAGATTCACCAGAATATTACTGGGACTTATTTATTCACAAAATGCTGGAGTAACTCAGCAGGTCAGGCAGCATCTCGGGAGAGAAGGAATGGGTGACGTTTCGGGTCGAGACCCTTCTTCAGTCAGAATAAATACCTTCGATTTGTACCAGCATCTGCAGTTATTTTCTTATATTACTGGGACTTGTTGGCCTGAGTTAATTGGAGAGGCTGGGTTAGCTGGGACTCTTTTCCTTGGAGCGTAAGAGACTGAGGGGTGACCTTATTAAGATATACAAGATCAGGATGGGCATGGATAAAGTGCATGCTCATTGTTTGTCCCAGGTTAGACAATTCTAAACGTGGAGGATATCGGATTAAGATGAGCGGGATAGATTAACAGGGGCTCAGGGGGAACTTTTTCCCAGAAGGGAGACCATATCTCCAGAGGAAACTATAGAAGCGGATACAATTACAACTTTCAAAAGACATTCGAACAGATGTATGAATGGGAATGGTTTAGAGGGATATGGGCCAAATGCAGGCCAATGGGACTAGTCCAGAATGCTAACATGGTCGGCATGGACAAGGTGGACTGAGGGGCTTGTTTCCATGCTCGACAGCTCCATGGCATTATGACTTGAGGGCAGACACCAACCTTTTATTGCCGTTCTTTTGTATTTCTTAACTGAAACACTGCTAAAACGAGAGTTTCAAAGGCTGTAGCAAATGGATCAACATATGTATCAGAGGTTGCGAAAAGCTGGAAGAAATTGATGTCATCTTTGAACTTCTTTAGGTGAGTAAAGAAGTGGCACTGTTTTTTACACAGAGGGTGGTGAGTGTGTGGATAAACACATGGATATGCAGGGAATGGAGGGATATGGATTATATGCAGGCAGATAAGAGTTGATCTTCCCATCATAATAGGTACAGACATTGTGGGCTGAAAATCCTGTTCCTGTGCTGTAGTCAAGTCAAGTCAAGTTTATTTGTCACATACACATACACGATGTGCAGTGAAATGAAAGTGGCAATGCCTGCGGATTGTGCACAAAAAAAGAATTACAGTTACAGCATATAAATTAAAGTTAATACAGAGAAGACAAAATTTAGTCCCTGGAGTTATAATAGTCAACAGTCCTGATGGCCTGTGGGAAGAAACTCCGTCTCATCCTCTCCGTTTTCACAGCGTGACAGCGGAGGTGCTTGCTGTACTGTTCTATGTTTTCAGTAAAAAAGGGGATAAAACATGTCTGAAGAAGTGCCTCGACCCAATACACACCCATTCCTTTTCTCCAGAGATGCTGCCTGACTCTCGGAGTTACTCCACCATTTTGCGTCCAGCATCTTTCTACACAATCGAAGATGTGACTTGTACACTTCATTTGCACAAACAGGTCCTTCGCCCCTTCGGGTCCATGCTGACAGGCGATCACCCCGTACACCAACACAATCCTACACACTTGGGACAAGTTACAATTTTTACAGAAGCCAATTAACCTGCAAACCTGTAAGTCTTTGGAGCGTGGGAGGAAACCAGAGCACCCGGAGAAAACCCACGTTGGTGACAGCAGTTGGCGTGGAAAGTGAGGGACCTTTTTCTGGTGTGACACATATGCCAACTTTACATTACAATTGTCTCTGCCCGCTTTCCTCCCCCATCTCCCCACCAGGCCTCTTACTTAACTTTCTGCTTGCCTTCAGCCATGCCCTTGTTCAAGAGCATTGTTTGGCTGCAGTGGTCTCAGAGGGGAGTCTAACCCAATTCATTGTAATTTTTGCTGCCGCTGGCATTTAGGACTGCTCTGCATTTCTATATATATGTATATTTTTAAAAAGCGGAAATCTTAATAGATGCCAGACGCCGGCGATCTTTGAAACGGTTTTACTGAGAATTCCACTCCCCGCATGAGCTTGTGGGATTACAGGAGCAACAACGTTCCAGCTCACGCCACCTGCTCATGGAAAGATTTGATCCCAAGGGCGCCTGGGTTTCAAGGAGGAAGAAACGGGACGGCGTGGAGATCGCAGTGGAAGTGACAGCGGGAATGTTTGTGGAGAGGGCGTGCAAGCCGAGCATTGAGGAGCTTTTTCCGCAGCTCAACCGGAGTGGGATGAGGTGCACTGATCTCAAATCGGCACCCAACCAACCATTGCAGACAAAGCATGCAGGAAGGAACTGCAGATGCTGGTCGAGCAGGTATAAGCTACAGAAAAAAGCACCTCAACACAAGGCTTGCGCCCCCTTTCCACAAACATTCCCGCAGAACTGCAGATGCTGGTTTACACCAAAGACAGACACTAAATGCTGGAGTAACTCAGCGGGTCAGGCAGCATCTCTGCAGAGAAGTAATGGGCGACATTTAGGGTCCAGACCCATAACGTCACCCATTCCTTCAATCTTTGCAGAATTTGCACCAGTCCATGGTTTTATTTTAGTTTGACCGCGTGCATAACTTTATGCACGGCTGTGGAATTTACACATTGACCTTTTTAAATGGAAGATAGACACAAAATGCTGGAGTAACTCAGCGGGACAGGCAGCATCTCTGGAGGGAAGGAATGGGTGACGTTTCCGGTCGAGACTCTTCTACAAGTTCCTTCTTTGTACTTGTTTTCACTGTGGCTTTTCATGCTCGTAGAGCAAGAATTTGGGATCCCACATCCCAAAGACGTTCAGGTTTATAGGTTAATTGGCTACTGCAAATTGCCCCTCATCTGTAGGATAGAACTCGAGTACGGGCGGCACATTGGCGCAGCGTTAGAGTTGCTGCCTTACAGCGCCATAGACTCGGGTTCGATCCTGACCACAGGTGCTTGTCTGTACAGAGTTTGTATGTTCTCCCCGTGACCTGCCTGGGTTTTCTCCCAGATAGACAATAGACAATAGGTGCAGTAGGCCATTCGGCCCTTCGAGCCAGCACCGCCATTCAATATGATCATGGCTGACCATTCTCAATCAGTACCCCGTTCCTGCCTTCTCCCCATACCCCCTGACTCCGCTATCCTTAAGAGCTCTATCTAGCTCTCTCTTGAATGCATTCAGAGAACTGGCCTCCACTGCCTTCTGAGGCAGAGAATTCCACAGATTCACAACTCTCTGACTGAAAAAGTTTTTCCTCATCTCTGTTCTAAATGGCCTACCCCTTATTCTTAAACTGTGGCCCCTGGTTCTGGACTCCCCCAACATTGGGAACATGTTTCCTGCCTCTAAAGTGCCCAACCCTTTAATAATCTTATATGTTTCAATGAGATCCCCTCTCATCCTTCTAAATTCCAGTGAGTCTTTCAACATATGACAGCCCCGCCATTCCGGGAATTAACCTAGTAAACCCACGCTGCACGCCCTCAATAGCAAGATCTTCGTAGAGCCAGTTTCCACCCTGTATCTCGAAACTAAACTAATCTAAACCAAGCCGGCTTGAGTGTGAAGTGGGGAGAGTTGACTCCCGTCCAGTCACGGAGCTCTCCTCTGGCGTTGGTGCCAAGGCATTGTTGGGTGCATTGTGAGCCTTCACCCCTACAGTGCTTGCAGCCGGCAAACACTGCAGAGTGCTCACAAATCTCCCCCTGGTGAACACTCCGCTCCGGGCATAGCTCGGAATGAGAAGTCATGCCAGTTGGCATGGAGGAGCAAAATCTAATCACCGCTTCCATGGGTAACGTCTACAAATTATAGTGCTGGAAACTTTCTGTCGTGCTTTATTTTGACCCGGTGGTGCAGCGACTAGAGCTACACCAGAGACCCGGGTTCGATCCTGACCACGGGTGCTGTCTGTGTGGAGTTTGCACCTTCTCCCCGTGACCACGTGGTTAATTGGCCCTCTGTAAATTGCCCCTTAGTGTGTCGGGAGTGAATGAGAAAGTGGGATAACGTGGAGCTAGTGTGAACGTGCGATTAATGGCTGGTGTTGACACGGTGGCTACCTCTCACTGCTTTGGGATGCATGCTGTAGGTAGTCCAAGTCTCAGCAGGGCAGGGATCCAACAGCTTTGGGAGAGCAAGGATCCCTTGGACAACCAAAGATTGTGTTGGCACTGAGCAGACAGTGAGGAATTCCATCACCACTGTCTTCCTAGGAACTTACCACCCGTTCCTTCTCTCCAGAGATGCTGTCTGTCCCACCGAGTTACTCCAGCGTTTTGTGTCTGTCTTCCATTGTGCTGCTGCGAGTAAGAATGTCATTGTTCTATCTGGGACGCATAACAGTAAAACACTCTTGGCTCTTGACTCTCTTGAAATAGTGAAGACCGTTCATGCCTCCAGAGTCCACATCATGTATCAAGGAAAACCTCCTCACTGTATGAAGCGTGTTTCCATGGCCTTGATGGTTTACAAGGGAGGCACGATGTTGTGTAGAGCGAGCAGGATAGAAGACCTTTCACTTTGCCCATGATCAGCACATAGCCCATCCCCAATGAGAGAGCCAGCTATAGTGTCGATGTCAGTCTCCAGACCTGGGCAAGCTGGACGCCCGAGGTTGGTGGGCCGTGGTTTTGGGGTGGGGGCCAGGCAGTTGGAAGTGTCACCCATTTAGCTCCATTGCTGCAGGGAGTTGTTGCAGCAAGAAAGGGTTGACAAGTGAGTTGCGGCATTGACGCCATTCTGCTCTGAGCCAGTCTACGTAAAGACCGGCCCTGGTGTGGACCCGTTGCACCGGATCACGGCGCGCATGCAAGCGTGTAGCTGGAGTAAGACAGGGATGATCTGGCCAGGTTAGCTGTGCTTGGGAAAGAGCTTCCACTGGGCTGAGAGAGTCAGAAACTTTTGTTCGGTTCACGGAGGTTAATGCCTCCCCATGCATTTCTCACGGAGCTGACAAATATCCACACCACACACTCATTTCACTCCTGCCATCGGGAAGAAGGTACAGGAAAACGGAGAGGATGAGACGGAGTTTCTTCCCACAGGCCATCAGGACTGTTAACTTTTATAACTCCAGGGACTCATTTTTGTCTTCTCTGTATTAACTGTATTAACTTTATTTATATGCTGTAACTGTAATTCTTTTTTGTGCACAATCCGCAGGCATTGCCACTTTCATTTCACTGCACATCGTGTATGTGCATGTGACAAATAAACTTGACTTGATTCTGAAAACTGTAACGTCTAGGTGCAGGAACAGCTTGTTCCCTACAGCCATCAAACTATTAAACACCACAACCTCCAAATAACCTCTGAACTACATAGACTTGGGGGCATTGGTTTTGTCTTATTGCATTATTATTGATTGTTTGTTTTGAATGTGCACTGATGTGTGTGTGTGTAAATATATATATCTGTGTGTGCATATAGGTATGTACATATATATATATACATACACTCACTGGACTTTTTTCTCATTTATTATATTGTTTACAGTGGAATATGTTTGCATATTCTGTTGTGCTGCTACAAGTAAGAATGTCGTTGGTCTATCTGGAACATATGACAATAAAACTCTCTTGACACTTGACGTTCTTGGAAATAGTGATGATCGTTCATGCCTCCAGAGTCCACATCATGATTCAGGGAAAAACTCCCCACTGTATGAAGCCCAAAAGCTACTTCAGTTTGAACAAGCTCTTTAAACAGTACTTGATCATGACCAGATCATTTGTTTCCCAGTGCCATGGCCTGAAACGTAAATACTGGGCAGGAGAGGGCAAAGTGTGGCTGCCTCACAGCGCCGGAGACCCGCGTTCAATCATGACTACAGGTGCTGTCTGCACAGAGTTTGTACGTTCTCCCCGTGACCCACGTGGGTATTCTCTGGGATGGCTGGCTTCCTCCCATACTCCAGAGACCAAAGATGTACAGGTTTGTAGGTTAATTGGCTTTGGTAAAATTGTAAATTGTCCCTAGTGTGTGCAGGGTAGTGTTACTGTGTTGGTCGGCACAGACATGGTGGGCTGAAGGGCCTGTTTCCGTGATTTATCTCTAAAATAAACCAAACTAAGATGGTGGCTAACTTATTTGCTCTTCTTCAAAAATTGGCTCTTTTATGTCTATCATAGAGCAGGCAGGGTATCTTATGACAATAGACAATAGACAATAGACAATAGGTGCAGGAGGAGGCCATTCGGCCCTTCGAGCCAGCACCGCCATTCAATGTGATCATGGCTGATCATTCTCAATCAGTACCCCGTTCCTGCTTTCTCCCCGTACCCCCTGACTCCGCTATCCTTAAGAGCTCTATCTAGCTCTCTCTTGAATGCATTCAGAGAATTGGCCTCCACTGCCCTCTGAGGCAGAGAATTCCACAGATTCACAACTCTCTGACTGAAAAAGCTTTTCTTCATCTCTGTTGTAAATGGCCGACCCCTTATTCTTAAACTGTGGCCCCTTGTTCTGGACTCCCCCAACATTGGGAACATGCTTCTAACGTGTCCAACCCCTTAATAATCTTAAGTATCTTTCGATACTTACAACTTCTTTTGTAGGAAGAAACTGCAGATGCCGCTTTACACCAAAGATAGACACAAAGTGCTGGAGTAACTCAGCGGGTCAGGCAGCATCTCTGGAGAAAAGGAATGGGTGACGTTTCAGGTGGAGACCCTTCTTCAGAGGGTTTCTTCTTATTTGACAGCCTGCAGTGTCAGCATAGAACTTTGTAGTTGAGTCTCTGAGGTATGCCTTAAACGCTCTAATCTGTAGGCGGGAGAGGACCACAGTCTTGGTGCGCCTGTCATAGTTGAAAGAGTAGTTTTCCATACAGGCCATTGGTATATTTATGTAAGGCCTTTTATAGGCTTGTAATGTCCCAAAGCACTTTGCTACCTTTGCAATTGTCTTTGAAGTGCAGCCACTATTGTAACACGAGCCAAGCTGAGTATCCTGGCGAATGTACAGGCAGCAGTGAAGTGAATGACCTCATGGCTCATTCTGTTGGTTGATAGTAGGATGAGTGGCACGCTGGCGCAGCGGTAGAGTTGCTGCCTTGCAGCGGCAGATACCCGCGCTCGATCCTGACTAAGGGGGCTGTCTGTACAGACTTTGTACGTTCTCCCCAAGACCACGTGGGTTTTCCCCGGGTGCTCCAGTTTCCTCCCACACTCCAAAGATGTACAGGTTTGTTGGGTAATTGTCATTAGTGTGTTACATAGTGCTAGTATACATAGATTACTGGTCGGTGCAGACTCGGTGGGCCGAAGGGCCTGTCCCCTTTCTGCTTCCCTAAAGCCTAAGGCTTCAATTTAGCATATTTATTTACTTCAGTGTATCTTTGATGACTTTGAAAAACACCTCATCGACTAGTCTCCAAAGTACTTAAAATGAGCAGGAAGGAACTGCATTGGCTGGTTTATACCGGAGATAGACACAAAGTGCTGGAGTAACCCAGCAGGTCAAGCGGCATCTCTGGAGAAAAAGGATGGGTGACGTTTTGGGTCGGAACCCTTCTACAGAGGGAAAGTAGAGGGGAGGGAATTGGAGGTAAGAACAAAAACAAGCCCTTCAGCCCACCGAGTCCATGCCGACCATCGATCACCCTGTACTATACGATCACACTATAGTACTCACTATTAGGGTCAATTACATTTTTTTACCGAAGCCAATTAAACTACAAACCTGCACATCTTTGGAGTGTGACGGGAAACCTAAACACTTGGAGAAAACCCACACCTCCAGATTCAACGAGAGTTTCTTCCCAGCTATTATCATTCAACTGAAAGGTCCTCTCACCAGCTAGAGTGTGGTCCTGACCTCCCATCTAACTCATTGGAGACCTTTGAACTAACTGTGATTGGACTTTATGAAACTTTATCTTGCACTAAATGTTGCACCCTTTATCCTTCATCTGCACACCGCGGAAAGCCTGATTGTAATTATGTGTAGTCTTTGACTGGAGAGCATGCAAACAAAACCTTTTCACGGTACCTCGGTGCATGTGATGGTAATAAACTAAACTAGAGCAGTCCATGCCTCATGAGGTTGAGCAGTTTCAGTGGGGATGCCAGACAATAAACTCCTCTGGCACATTACAACATTGCAGTGTTTTATTACCAAGCAGAATATCAAGGTAACTGGCTAAACAATAAAATCTGTTTCTTTCTAGATTTAGATTTAGAGATACAGTGCGGAAACAGGCCCATCGGCCCACCGAGTCCGCGCCGCCCAGCGATCCCCGCACTATCCTACACACTAGGGACAATTTAAAAAAAACATTTACCCAGTCAATTAACCTACATACCTGTACGTCTGTTCTGAAGGGGAACACAATAGGATACTGGGTGGGACTGGGGTTTTCTGGGAAGTCTCTGCTACCTGGCAATGAGAGATTGAAACATCTCCTGGTGGAATGTGTGAACTTTGCACACTAGTTCTCAGGAATTGTTCACAACTTGTCACTGTGCATCCTTTACTGCCTTAACCCCTTGCTTGTAACGAGAATAAGAAATTAGTTGGACTCCGATTCTCTGGAGAATTGGTCCGAAGTGAGAGGGGCAAAGTTTAAAGGGGATGTGAGGGGCAGGTTTTTTTACAAAGAGGGTGGTGGGTGCCTAGAACGCACTGCCGGGGGTGGTGGTGGAGGCAAATACGATAGTGGTGCTTCATAGACTTTTGGATAGCCACATAGATATGCAGGGAATGGAGGGAGATGGATTATGTGCAGGCGGAGGAGATTCACGGCATCGTGGGCTGCACAGACATGATGGGCCGAAGGGCCTGTTCCCGTGCTGTACAGTTCCATGCTCAATAGTTGCAATGTAGGCACACCCAAGCCACAGTTTGTAGATAGACACAAAGTGCTGGAGTAACTCAGCAGGTCAGGCAGCATCTCTGGAGAAAAAGGATGGGTGACATTTCAGGTCAGGACCCTTCTTCAAACTTGATTTTCTCCAGAGATGCTGCCTGACCGGCTGAGTTACTCCAGCACTTTGTGTCTATCTTCGGTATAAACCAGCATCTGCAGTTCCTTTCTCCACAATTGGTAGCTTTGACCCATGGTAGGAATTTTGTTTCAGAACAGAGTCACACCAGTTATTCAGCATGGCCTGTATCAAGCTAGGTTTGGCATTCAAAAGTAAAAGTATTATCACTGCCTTGGGATGGCACTATTTATTTTCTGGTACTGTGTTCCTCTGATTTAATAAAATCTCTGTTCTGGTAACTATTGTTTCTTTATTCATCTCCCACCACTCTATCATACCATTGAGGGAGTGCAGCGTAGGTTCACGAGGTTAATTCCTGGAATGGCAGGACTATCGTATGTTGAAAGACTGGAGCTACTGGGCTTGTATACGCTGGAATTTAGAAGGATGAGGGGGGATCTTATTGAAACATGTAAGATTCTTAAGGGATTGGACAAGCTAGAGGCAGGAAACATGTTCCCGATGTTGGGGGAGACCAGAACCAGGGGCCACAGTTTAAGAATAAGGGGTAAGCCATTTAGAACGGAGATTAGGAAAACAAATTCATTCAGCGAGTTGTAAATCTGTGGAATTCTCTGCCACAGAAGGCAGTGGAGGCCAATTCTCTGGATGCTTTCAAGAGAGAGTTAGATAGAGCTCTTAATGATAGCGGAGTCAGGGGGTATGGGGAGAAGGCAGGAACAGGGTACTGATTGAGAATGATCAGCCATGATCACATTGAATGGCGGTGCTGGCTCGAAGGGCCGAATGGCCTCCTCCTGCACCTATTGTCTATTGTCATTCATGTCTCCAGGAATGTTTTGCTGCCAGGCTTTGACTGGTGGTGTCTCTCACCCCCCCCTCCCTCACTCACCCCATCTCTCTTACAACCCTCTCTCACTTCCCCCACCCCTTCCCCTCTCTCTCCCCCCCACCCTCTCCCTCTCCCCCCCACCCTTTCTCCCCATACCCACTCTCTCACCTCCCCCACCCCTATCTCTCTCTGTCTCCTCCACCCACTCTCTCTCCACCCACTCTCTCCCCCACCCCCTCTCCACCCTACTCCCTCTCTCTCACCCCCCACTCTCTCACCCCCCACCCTCTCTCACCCCCACCCCCTCTCTCTCACCTCTCCCCCCCCCCACCCACTCCTCTCTCTCACCCCCCCCCCACCCTCTCTCTCTTCCCCCCCCCACTCTCACTCGTGCAGGCTTGTGGGTTAATTGGCTGCGGTAAAATTGTCCCTGGTGTGCAGGGAGTGGATGAGAGAGTGGGGTCACATGGAGCCAGTGTGAACGGGTGATCGAGGGTCAGCAGGGACTCGATGGGCCGAAGGGGCCTGTTCCCCTGCTGTGCCTCTCAACTACAACGACGGGCTTGGGTTGGTTTGCAGGCAGCTGTCTTTGTAAACGGAGCGGAGAGGGGGGGTGGTGGTAGTGGAATATAAATTGGAGGAAGTCTTGCATTGTAGAGTCGATTAGCAAAAGGTGTCCTGAAGTTAGTGTGCGCTTGCAAATCAGAGAGGTTGACAAGTATGCAGTCATGTTGATGTAATGGAGCAGCATTTTGTTGGGGATTTGCACCGTCCTGCCCAGCGTTAGATGGACATGTGGCGGGTCCCACAACAGCGCTATGTACATTTGGTTCCCATTCCCCACTGTAGGGGGATGTTTGTATCGATGTCAGACTGAAATGGTCACACTGAGAGTTGGGCTTTAGCTTGTCTGTGGCTTCAATGTGACAGTCATGTGGAACCTTGCTGGCAAACACAACAAATGTGTGTCACCAGATAAATGTGAAACCAACCACACAAACAGTGGAAGAAGCCGCACACAGAGCACAGCACAGAGTGCTGGAGGAAGGCAGCCAGCGGGCCGGGGAGGGAGGGAGGGAGGGAGGGAGGGGGTGGACAGGCAGGGCCGTTTTTACAGCATTATGGGCCCCCGGGCAAAGCAGTGTACTGGGGCCCCTACCGTTACTCTCCCCCACCCCCCTTTCCCTACCTCCCCCCCCCCCCCCCCCCCCCCCCCCCGTCGTGCCGGCGAAAAGCACTTACCGAAAAGCACTTAGCGATGGACTTAGGGTGCGACATTGTTGCGAAAAGCACTTACAGATCGCTGTGAGAAGCACTTAGTGACCGAAAATGTTGCGAAAAAAGCACTTATTGAACCTACATTTTTAAAGTAGTATTTATTTATTGCAAGTCACTTAACATACACAGATCAGCATGGGGCCCCTATGCTCGTGGGCCCCCGGGCAAGTGCCCATCAGGCCCATGCGTTAAGACGGCCCTGTGGACAGGCGGCGTCTGGGGTCGGGACCCTTCTTCAGCCTCAATCCCTGCACGGACACTGGCCGGCCGGCTCACTCACTGTGTGCTTGGCCCAATATCCCCACGGCTGTAACCCCGCTAACTCCAGTGTAACTCCGCTAACTCCAGTGTAACGCCAGTGTAACCCCAGTGTAACCCCGCTAACTCCACTGTAACGCCACTAACTCCAGTGTAACTCTGCTGACTCCAGTGTAACTCCGCTACCGCCAGTGTAACTCCACTGACTCCAGTGTAACTCCTGTGTGAAGTCAGTGTGACTCCAGTGTAACTCCTGTGTAACGCCAGTGTGACTCCAGTGTAACTCCAGTGTGACGCCAGTGTAAGTCCTGTGTGAAGTCAGTGTGACTCCAGTGTAACTCCTGTGTAACCCCAGTGTCACGCCACCCCCATTCTAAGGGCAGGGGGCCCCGCACTCCAGTGAGGCCGCTGCTTGCCCGGGGTGCGCGGCCAAGTGATGTGGAAGGGCCGAGCGGTCGGTGGGATGTGTGGGAAGGAACTGCAGGTGCTGCTTTAAAGCGAAGACACACACAAAGTGCTGGAGTGACTCAGCGGGACAGGCAGCGTCTCTGGAGGGAAGGAATGGGTGACGTTTCGGGTCGAGACCCTTCTCCAGACTCAATGTCTAAAGGGTCTGAAGAAGGAACTCGATCTGAAGTGTCACCCATTCCTTCCCTCCACAGATGCTGCCTGACCCGCTGAGTTACTCCAGCACTTTGTGTGCACCGTGTAAAGCAGCATCTGCACTTCCTTCCTACACCTTTTGTTGGGCGTCACATAGCTTGTGTTTTGAGTGGGATCCCAGTCCAATCGCTGTCTGCTCCACGCGTGGCATTGCATCCGACAACCTCCCTCTAACCCCCCCCCCACCCCACCCTCTAACCCCACCCCCTCTAACCCCCCCCCACCCCCCTCTCCTTCTAAACCCCCCCACCCCCCTCTCCCTCTAAACCCCC
Source organism: Rhinoraja longicauda (assembly GCF_053455715.1). Lineage (NCBI taxonomy): Eukaryota > Metazoa > Chordata > Chondrichthyes > Rajiformes > Arhynchobatidae > Rhinoraja > Rhinoraja longicauda. The sequence goes on along the minus strand of NC_135983.1, from coordinate 3,936,141 downwards.
CCACCCCCCAACCCTATCCCCTCTCCTCTAAACCCCCCCCCACTCCTTCTAAACCCCCCCACCCCCTACCCCTCCCCCACCCCCTCTAAACCCCCCCACCCTCTAAACCCACCCACCCCCTCTAACCCCCCCACCCCCCTCTCCCTCTCACCCCCTCTAACCCCCCCCCCCACCCCTTCTAAAACCCCCCACCCCCTCCCCCTCTCCTCTAAACCCCCCCCCACCCCCCTCTATCCCACCCCCCCCCCCCTCGACCTCTGGCCCCGCGGTCCACATTTCCCGACAAAGAACAACTCACTCGTACTGTAGAAGGGGAACTGCAGATGCTGCCTTGCACCGAAGATAGACACAGGGTGCCGGAGTAACTCAGTGGACAGGCAGCATCTCTGGAGGGAAGGAATGGTCTTCAGTCTGAAGAAGGGTCTCGACCCGAAACGTCACCCATTCCTTCTCTCCACAGATGCTGCCTGTCCCGCAGAGTGACTCCAGCACCTTGTGTGTGTGTGTGTGTGTGTGTGTGTGTGTGTGTGTGTGTGTGTGTGTGTGTGTGTGTTACTCTGGGGCTGTGGGACAGACAGAGACAGGGACAGGGTCAGGCACAGCGCGGCTCACCGAGCGAGTCGCCTTTGCAATTGGCTGCGGGACTGTAACCCGATCTGCCCTGGAAACCGCTGTCTGTGGTGGTGGTGGTGGTGGTGGGACGTGCCCCGTGTAAAGGCTCTCTGCTCTCCCCCCCCTCTCTGTCTTTGTCCGTCCCTTCCTCTCCATTTCTTTCCCTCCCCCTCTCTCTTTCTCTTTCCAACCCCTCACCCCCTCTTTCTCCCCCACCCCCTCTTTCTCCCTCCACCCCCTCTTTCCCCCCCACCCCCTCTTCCCCCCCCACCCCCTCTTTCTCCCTCCACCCCCTATTTCCCCCCCAACCCCCTCTTTCTCCCTCCACCCCCTCTTTCCCCACCACCCCCTCTTTCTCCCTCCACCCCCTCTTTCCCCCCCCCACCCCCTCTTTCTCCCTCCACCCCCTATTTCCCCCCCAACCCCCTCTTTCTCCCTCCACCCCCTCTTTCCCCCACCCCCTCTTTCTCCCTCCACCCCCTCTACTCCCTCTTTCTCCCTCTACCCCCTCTTTCCCCACCCCCTCTTTCCCCCCCACCCCCTCTTTCTCCCTCCACCCCCTCTTTCCCCCCCACCCCCTCTTTCCCCCCCACCCCCTCTTCCCCCCCCACCCCCTCTTTCTCCCTCCACCCCCTCTTTCTCCTCCACCCCCTCTTTCTCCCTCTACCCTCTCTTTCTCCCTCCATCCTCTTTCTCCCTCTACCCCCTCTTACTCCCCCGTTCTCTCTCCCTCTTCTCTCTCTCACTCTCCCTCTTCCCCCCCTTTTTCCTCCCCCCCTTCTCCCTACCCCCCCCCCCCCCCCTTCTCTCTCTCCCCATATCCATCTATATCTCTCTCTCTTCTCTCTCTCTCTCTGGAACAAAGATTCTACTAAACCGCTCTTGCCCCCTCCCCTCCCCTCCCCTCCACCACCCCCTCTCCACCAGTGACTCCTCTGACCACCCGGGTTGTGTAACGGGGAGAGAGGGGCAGGAGGGATTGGGTCACCGTTACCTGGGTCTGAAAGAGGTTGTGTGTGTGTGTGGGTTTTTTTTTTTCCTTTCAGTCTTTGGCCCTGCCAACATTTTTTTTCTCCAACGTCAGATTGTTTTCTGGAAAGGGTGTCTCTGAAAGTGAAACCAGCGCCGGCGTGCGGGGATGGGGAGTGGGTGGGAAAGTCGTGCACTTTATGTCGGTCACTTCTCTCTGCTGCCTTATCTGTTGAGTTCCCCTTCCACCCTCCCTCCCACCCACCGGGCCCTGCCTCCTATGTCCCCACCACCCCCCTCGCCACCAATATCCTTCCAGGCACACACGGAGAAAGAAACTTTTGTCTCATTCAACCCTCGACTGCCAAGACTTCCCAGGGGAACCCAGGGGGGTTCTGCAGCTCAGGAACCCGGTGGCCAATTCGCTGGGCATTCTCGGGCACCTGATTAAAGTATCCCCACCCCCCTCTCTCTCTCTCCCTCTCTTCCTCTCTCTCTCTCTCTCTCTCTCTCTCTCTGTGAGTGGCAAGCTGCAGAGGAAAGAACTTTGAAATGAAATAATAATCCATTTCAACCCTCCCACTTTAAGACTTTAGCAAAACATTTCTCTTTCCATTCAATCCAGCTAAAGACACAATGAGACAAATCTTGGTCCGCAGAGCCTTGCAGTCCAGTTTACTTGGTTCTTTCGTGCAGTGGAGCAATTATGGGTGCGTGCAACAAAACAAGTCTAGCAATTCTAAACGGAGTTGGTTCTGCTGAAAGCTCAGCGGCTTTTGAATTTGTGCAAAGTGATTTTACTTTTTTTTTAAATCAAAATCTTCTCGCGTGGCTTTCTGGTGTATTAGGCAAAGACCGATCAAGGGTAGTCCTCGCTACCGTGAAATGCAATTAGCAGTTCATTCACTGTGTGCCAGGCAGGTTGCTGTTGCTGCTGGGGTATGATAGACGCGAAATGCTGGAGTAACTCAGTGGGTCAGGCAGCGTCTCTGGAGAGAAGGAATGGGTGACGTTTCGGGTCGAGACCCTTCTTCAGACTCAAATGGACTGTTTGCACTTGGGGGTGGGGTAGATTGAACCATTTAAAGAAAAGTGGGGTGGAAATAAATAAACAACTTAAATTACTTTTTAGGTACACTGTGCAAAAGCAAATTGCCACTTAAGTGGGTCCGTATGACTGCCAAGACAAGGTGCCAGTTTTATAGTTCAGTTTAGTTTATATAAGAAGATAACTGCAGATGCTGGTACAAATCGAAGGTATTTATTCACAAAATGCTGGAGTAACTCAGCAGGTCAGGCAGCGTCTCAGGAGAGAAGGAATGGGTGACGTTTCTTCAGTCTGAAGAAGGGTTTCGACCCGAAACGTCACCCATTCCTTCTCTCCTGGGATGCTGCCTGACCTGCTGAGTTTCTCCAGCATTTAAGTGAATAAATACCTTCGATTTGTACCAGCATCTGCAGTTATTTTCTTACACTAAGGATAGTCCGAGGGTCACCAAAGAGTAGATGGTAGTCCAGCACTTTGGTGACTATCCTTGACCGGACTTTGCTGGCTTTACCTGAAACACCAGGAAGCCACACGTGAAGATTTAGATTTTTTGATTTTAAACGCACATTCTTGTTACTTTGGTTCTAATCCCAGTGTCACGCAATGATGTTACTGCGACTACCCCCATGTTACTTTTAAAGGGTTGTTTGTGCCAAGGATGATAGACATCTCAGCAAACTCACTGGAGGTCTTGAAATCGCTACATCGCAGCCGGCACAATGTCTGGATTTGCACATTAGTGCCGGTCACCCGTGATCTTTCACGTTAAGCCTCGTGTCCTGTTGAAGAAACAATAAGGGCCATTCCCCGGCTGATGTGACACAATGCTCACTTTGACATTTCAAACGCTATTGAGGGGTTGATTGAAAGGCTTTCTTACCAGGTTACTGCTGCCAGCGTTGACGTCCTCGGAATATTGACTCCCTCTCCTCTTCGGCTGCGCTGGACTAAACGCCTCTATGAAATGTAGCATCTCACCAGAGGGCCAGGTATCAGAGACTCCATCCTCTCTCCCTCCTCTCTCTCTCTCTCTCTCTCTCTCTCTCTCTCTCTCTCTCTCTCTCAGTCAACAAGGCTCGCTTGTCAGTGGACTTGATAAGCAGGTAGCAAGCAGTCCCTGGAAGAAATGGCCAAAACAATTTGCCTTTTTCCCCCCAAAAGTTAAAGACAAAACTCCTTGTTCTTTGTCAGCTCAGCAGGATGTCTGTGTTGGCGGCAGCAGCATCGGTCCGAGTGTTTACTTCGAGAGACAACAACGAGTGAGTTGCGAGAGGATTGGTGCGACCTTATTAATGCAGTGAGTTCCACGCTGTCCTGTCCGCGTTGTGGCTTTTGTGTCACATCAGCCTGTCAGTGATATTAAAGGGCATTCAAGTCCTGCTTGGGTGTGAGCGCTTGACTTGGACTGGACAACCGACCACTGGTCCTCTAGGTCATTTTCGTGATGTGTTTACATCCGGCGGGGAGAGAGGGGGTTTTCAAGGAAGGTAGCGGCGCGTCGGCAAGTCTTGCTTGGGACCTCCTTTATTTTCCACCCCCTCCCTTGCCCACAGATGCCGGGAGGCGGGACACAGTGCAATGATGTAATGGAAGGCAGGCTGCAATTAAAGGGCTGCCCCACAATACTCACATACTCTGGCAAGCACAGTGCTGGAAAACTCTGTCTCCCTGACACCAGCGAATTGTACAACCCACCCCCCCCCTCCCTCTTCAAGATCTCAGCGCTTCAGAGTAGATGTTTGTGTCACAGCAGAGGGCAGGACATCCCCCAGGCCAATGCTCTGTAAAGCGCCCTCCCTGCCACGACTTGTGCTTCTACAACCGTGGCAAGCAGCATCAGATATACAGAGCAGGACAATAAAACAGACACCAAGTGCCAGAGTAACTCAGGCAGCATCTCAGGAGGATTTATTCACAAAATGCTGGAGTAACTCAGCAGGTCAGGCAGCATCTCGGGAGAGAAGGAATAGGTTTTGTGAATAAATCGATTTGTACCAGCATCTGCAGTTATTTTCTTATATTATATCTCAGGAGGACATGGATAGGTGATGTTTCCGATTGGGACACTGCAGTTACAACCAGCCTCGCCAATCCCAGGGCTTTTCACAAGTGCTGCTCAAACGAACTGTGACTAGTCAGAATAAGAAAATAACTGCAGATGCTGGTACAAATCGAAGGTATTTATTCACAAAATGCTGGAGTAACTCAGCAGGTCAGGCAGCATCTCATGAGAGAAGGAATGGTTCTGAATTGTTCTTCAGTCTGAAGAAGGGTCTCGACCCGAAACGTCACCTATTCCTTCTCTCCAGAGATGCTGCCTGACCTGCTGAGTTACTCCAGCATTTTGTGACTAGTCAGAAGATAGACACAAAGTGCTGGAGGAACGTGGCGGTTCTGGCAGCATCTCCAGAGAGCTGAGGATAGACGCAAAATGCTGGAGTGACTGGGCTGATCAGGCAACATCTCCACAGATGCTGCCTGACCAGCCGAGTTACTCCAGCACTTTGTGTCTTATCTTCGGTATAAATCAGCATTTGCAGTTCCTCCCCACTCGGCGATCAATCAGATTGTTAACAGGACCCGGAGACACAAGGTGCTCCATCACTATGTGTCTGTTCCCAAACATCACCTATCAATGTTCTCCAGAGACGATGCCTGACCCGCCGAGTTCCTCCGGCACTTTGTGTCTTTTTATTTGTGACCAGCATCTGCAGTTTCTTGTGTCTCCACCTATCACTTGCCAGGTTTTGTCCTCTCTTCCCCATCCCAACTAGTGTGAGGAAGGGTCCCGGCCAGAATTTTCAACCATCCACGTTCCTCAGAGATTCTGCCTGGCCCGCTGAGTTACCTCTGGACTTTGTGTCTTTTTTTTGTTTGTGAACTGGACCTCGTATTTAAGATGAAGATAGACACATTATGCTGGAGTAACTCAGTAACGCTGGGACAGGCGATGCTTCGTGTTGAAATGTGCCGTTTTAACTGAATTACCTTTTACCTTTATTGTCATTCAAAATTAATTGAACAAAAATCATTTGCCACGCAGCCACAACAGTACAGAGTAAAAGACACAAGACACACAATTGTAACACAAACATCCATCACAGTGACTCCTCCAGACACCCCCTTCACTGTGATGGAAGGCAAGAAACATTTCTTCTCTCTTCCCCCATGCTTCCCCCATGGACAGATAGTTCGACTTCAGCCGAGGCGACCGAGGCTCCCGAACATCTGGCAAGCTCACACTTCCCACTGAGCCAGGCAGTGGCAGAATACCACGTGTTTGGTATCTCGACCTGGGCCATTGACTCTTCAAGAGCAGTGCAGCCGGGAGTCCCGAGTAGAAACATATGCCCACATCCAAATTCGCCCTCTCCTCCACTGACACGTTCTGCTATAGATGTCTCGGCATCCCTGAATACAAACCCATCTCACTCTTGCGGTGTTGGTCTCCAACCTTTTGGTGTTGGTAAGAAAAAAACTGCAGATGCTGGTTAATATCAAAGGTAGACACAAACTGCTGGAGTAACTCAGCGGGTCAGGCAGCATCTCTGGAGGGGTTGTGTAGGAAAATAACTGCAGATGCTGGTTAATATCGAAGGTAGACACAAACTGCTGGAGTAACTCAGCGGGTCAGGCAGCATCTCTGGAGGGGTTGTGTAGGAAAATAACTGCAGATGCTGGTACAAATCGAAGGTATCACAAAATGCTGGAGCAGCTCAGCATTTCTCTCTGGAGAGAAGGAATGGGTCTCCATCCCAAATGTCGCCCATTCAATGGACAATAGGTGCAGGATTAGGCCATTCGGCCCTTCGAGCCAGCACCACCATTCCATCATGGCTGATCATTCACAATCAGTACCCCGTTCCTGCCTTCTCCCCATACCCCCTGACTCCGCTATCATTAAGAGCTCTATCTAGCCCTCTCTTGAAAGCATCCAGAGAATTGGCCTCCACTGCTTCTGAGGCAGAGAATGCCACAGATTTACAACTCTCTGACTGAAAAAGTTTTTCCTTCTCTCCCGAGATGTTGCCTGACCCGCTGAGTTACTCCAGCATTTGTGTCTACCTTTTGTATTGGTATTGGTTTGTTATTGCCTCGCTTATCGAGATAGCATGAAAAGCATTGCTGTAAGTGCAAGGAGCAGGGAGAAGAAGGAATGGACCGGGGTGGGACAAGTCTGTGATTGTGTTGGCTGCTTTTCTGAGGCAACGTGAAGTGTAGATGGAGTCGATGGGTGGGAAGTCTGATTTGTGTGATGGGACTGGGTATTTGCACAACTCTGGTCTTGGACAGAGCTGTTCCCAAACCAAGCACTGGTGTGTGATCAATGGTCTCCGGGAGGTCAAGCAAGCCTAGTTCTTGAATTAGACAGTAAACGATAGACAGTAGGTGCAGGAGGAGGCCATTCGGCCCTTCGAGCCAGCACCGCCATTCACCGTGATCATGGCTGATCATCCACAATCAGTACCCGTTCCTGCCTTCTCCCCATACCCCTGACTCTGCTATCATTAAGAGCTCTATCTAGCTCTCTCTTGAATGCATCCAGAGAATCGGCCTCCACTGCCTTCTGAGGCAGAGAGTTCCACAGATTTACAACTCTCTGAGTGAAAAAGTTTTTCCTCATCTCCGTTGGATTGGTTGGACTGACTGTCTGAGAAAGAGATCGGCGACCTGTAGACCAGCTCGGACAATCCCACCCATCGTGGTAAAGGCTGGATGTGGTGAATCCTGCAGTGTCTACAGAACCTCACTTACTGTTGCAGTTGGAACCAGTAGATTACAATGCAGAGTGTGATCTTGATGTTGCATGAGAACTTTGCTCCGTAATAGTGAAATGCCAGGTTAGTTTACCAATTAGCAACATTGGCACCTTGCTGTCCATCCTAAACTGCTCCCAGAGGCAGCATGAAGATACAATGGCCTCACACATCCAGCGATCTGGGTTCAGACCTGACTGTGTGGAGTTTGCAGGCTCTCTATGTGATCGTGTGGTGCTCTGCACTCCTCCTGCTCTGAGGAGATGTATTGCCAGGTGCCTTGTTTGTCCCCTCCTCCACCCCCTTCACCCGTGCCCACAGAAGGCTGTAGAGGCCAAGTCAGGGATATTTTTAAGGCAGAGATAAGATTTTTTATTAGTACAGGAATCAGAGGTTATGGGGAGAGGGCAGGAGAATGGGGTTAGGAGGGAGGGAAGGAGCAGCCATGATTGAATTCAGTCTGAAGAAGGGTCTGGACCCGAAACGTCACCCATTCCTTCTCTCCTGAGATGCTGCCTGACCCGCTGAGTTACTCCAGCATTTTGTGAATAAATACCTTCGATTTGTACCAGCATCTGCAGTTATTTTCTTACACTACATGATCGAATGGCGGAGTAGACTTGATGGGCCGAATGGCCTAATTCTACTTCTATCCTTTATGACCCCTTCCACTGGCCACACAATTTGCAACATTTCTATCCTGAACTTCACAATTCTTCATCCTTCTGGACTGGCGTCAGTCTTTCCATCTCTGGCCTTTGTCCAACAATCGACCTGTCAACAAACCCCCTCACTTGTGTTCACCTGTGAGGGACTGGGAATGGCAGCAAGACTAGAGCACAAGGAACAGCTCGGTGGCACAGCCCCATAGACCCGGGTTTGACCCTGACTGCGGGCGATGTCTGTGTGGAGTTTGTACGTTCTCCCCGTGACCGCGTGGGCTTTCTCCGAATGCTCCGCTTTCCTCCCACACTCCAAATACCTATAGGTTTGTAGGTTAGTTGGCTTTGGTGAAGATTGGAAATTGTTCCTAGTGTGTGATGTGTGCTGGTGTAACGGGGATCTCTGGTCGGCATGTACTCGGTGGGGGGAGGCAGCGGTAGGGTTGCTGCCTTACAGCATGGACTCCATGGGCCGAAGGGCCTGTTTCTGTGCTGTATCTCTGAACTACACCCTAAACTAAGGTAAACATAGAAGCAAGGAGGCATGAGGAACTGCAGATGCTAGAATCTTGAGCAAAACAAAAAGCGCGGGAGGAGATCAGCAGGTCGGGCAGCATCTGTGGAGGGAAATGGACAAACGATGTTTTGGGATGGGACCCTTCTTCAGACCCAAGGGCACAGGCAGCCGGGTCGTGGCAATCACTTTGGTGGCCCTGTAGTCACGTATCGGGTGGGTGGGATGGGGAGGGCAGTTTTCCCACTCTCATGGCTGGCATTGACACTGGACATGGTCCAAGCACCCTATCTCTGTTCTGTTTGACTTTATAATTGTTGTTTGTGGACGTCAGAACCAGTTTTTCTCTAATAATTTACAGTTAAATTCCACTGATGGAATTTGAGCACCTGGCCAAATCGTTAGTCGAGGCACTCAATTAGATCCATTCAAAGCTGACCCGTGCTTTGTGCTCTACAACGTTCAACTCTCCATCTCTCAGCTGTAGATAAAAAGCACCGCAATCAACTTCCAGCAAGCAAATCGAATCACATTTCACATTTCAAATCTGAATCACATTTCAGATCTTAAAATCTTTTTTTTTGTTGCCATTTCCGTAGAAACAATGTACATAGAAACAGCAACTGTTTGTTGACAACAACAAGTAAATCACGACTCTATATTGCACAATCCCTCTGAGCAATATTGGCATTTGTTCTCCAAATATTCATTGCGATGTGCAATGCTCATGTAAACAGGACCGTCTTTGCAGATTTTTCCAATTGGAGCAAAGCCACGGCCACCACATGCCTTCTGAACCACCCTTATAACATATATAACATATAACAGCTACAGCATGGAAACAGGCCTGTCCGGCCCTACCAGTCCACGCCGACCATTCTCCCTGACCTAGTCTCATCTACCTGCACTCAAACCATAACCCTCCAATCCCCTCCTATCCATATACCTATCCAATTTACTCTTAAATCATTTACTCTACTTGTGCTGCCACCTTCAGTGAGCTATGAACCTGGACTCCAAGATCCCACTGCACATCAATGCTGTTTAGGGTCTTGCCATGACCTGTGTACCCTCTCCTCACATTCAACCTCCTTAAGTGCAACACCTTGCACTTGCTCCATCTGCCATTTCCCCGCCCATTTCTGCAGCTGATCTACACCCCACTGCATCTTCTGACAGCCTTCCTCGCTGTCTGCAACTCGTCCAATCTTGGTGTCGCCGACAACTACTCACCAACCCGTCTACATTTACGTCCAAGACATTTATATCTACCGCAAACAGTAGAGGTTCCAGCACGGATCCCTGCAGAACTCCACTGGTCACAGATCTCTACCCTTCACCACATCCCTCTGTGTTATATGAATAAGTGAATCCCGTACATCTTAATCTTCCAGATCAGCCTACCATAAGGGATTTAAAAAAAATCAAAAGCCTTACCAATATCCATTTATACAACATCCACCACCCTACCTTCATCAATCTCTTTCTTCACCAACTCAAAAAACTCGATCAAGTTAGTAAGACATGACACGAGCTGTCTTCTACAAAGCCATGCTGGCTATCCCTAATTAACCCATTCTCTTCCAAATGGGGAGGTAAAATTCTGTGTTGAAGAATTCCCTCCAACGGTTTTCCCTACCACTGACGTGTGGCTCGACGGCCGATAGTCCCCTGGATTCTGTCTACTTCCCTTCCTAAACAAAAGAACAGCGTTTTGAATGTCTTGCCATCTGCACTGAAACGGAACGCTGAAAGTCTTACGTGCAGCGAACAGCACAGCGGGTTTGTAAATCAGCACTCAATGGATAATATAAGAAACAAACAAAGATTCAATAAATCACCCCAACATAGTGCAAAAACAAAACAAAGCCCAAAGAGCTTGGTGCAACTTGTGGAATTCTCTGCCTCAGAAGGCAGTGGAGGCCAATTCTCTGAATGCATTCAAGAGAGAGCTAGATAGAGCTCTTAAGGATAGCGGAGTCAGGGGGTATGGGGAGAAGGCAGGAACGGGGTACTGATTGAGAATGATCAGCCATGATCACATTGAATGGCGGTGCTGGCTCGAAGGGCCGAATGGCCTCCTCCTGCACCTATTGTCTATTGTCTATAACCAAGGGAGTTTGTAGTTCAGAGTTTAGTTGCAGTGCTCAATCGCTGGTAATGTTTGGATGGAGCTGTTCCTGAACCTGGACGTTAGAGTGTTCAGACTCCGAGACTTCTTCCCAATGGCAGGAGTGAAATGAAAGTGTGGCCGGGGTGCTGTGGGTCTCTGATGAAGCTGGCTGCCTTTTTGAGGCAGCGACTCCTGTAGATCCCTTCGATGGTGGGGAGGTCAGTAGCCGTGATGGACTGGGCAGTGTTCACCACTTTTTTGCAATCTCCTTCATTCCTGGGTGTTCGAATTGCCAAACCAGGCTGTGTTGCAACCAGTCAATTTGCTCTCCATCCTACACCTGTGGAAGTTTAAGGGAGTATAGGTCGAGATACCAAACCTTCGATAACGGAAATAAAGTTATGTTATAGATTTAGTTTTAGAGATATAGTGTGTGGAAGCAGGCCCTTTGGCCCATTGTGTCCGTGCCGACAACGATCGCCCTTACACTAGTTCTACGCTATCCTACCTTTGCATCCGACACATTGGGAACAATTTACAGGGGGCCAATTAACCGACAAACTATACGTCTTCAGGATGTGGGAAGAAACTACAGCATCCAGAGGAAGCCCACACGGTCACTGGAAACTCCACACAGACAGCACCCGAGTTCAGGATCAAACCCGGGTCTCTGGCGCTGGTGCATTTACTTAAGTACTAAGCATTTAATCTACATCCCCTCACTGAATTTAATCACCACCATCTTAGTGCTCACCGAAGTTACAACCTGTCTCACCAATGTCGAAGATTATCTACTCATTCATCTCAGTTAAATCTCCCATCCTCCTCAATCCTCAAGAAAATAATCCCAGCATCTCACACCCAAAGGTTCACAATAGTGGCAATATGTGCAGGAAAATACCTGCAGATGCTGGTTCAAATCGAAGGTAGACACAAAATGCTGGAGTAACTCAGCGGGTCAGGCAGCATCTCAGGGGAGAAGGAATGGGTGACGTTTCGGGTCGAGACCCTTCTTCAGACGTCTCGACCCGAGGCACAATAAGTGACAAGAGGATATAATGAATCTTCACCCAACAGTTACAAACATGCCTTCACATTGTGCACCTCTCCACGGACAACGGAGTTCATTGACTTTATAAGGTGTGAAGGGTGTTATTGAAATGCACCCTTGTCTTTCTCCTGGATCATTTAGGAGAGCTAAGCGGCCATCAAATGGCAGAAGATGTGTGTAACTACCAGATTAACAGTGTGGCACAGTGGCACAGTGGTAGAGTTGGTCAGGGTTCGATCCTAACCACGGGTGCTGGGTGCACAGAGTTTGCACAATTTCCTCTGTGACCGCCTGAGGTTTTCTCCGGGTGCTCTGGTTTCCTCCCGCCCTGAGGTGGCACGGTGGCGCAGCGGTAGAGTTGCTGCCTTACAGCGAATGCAGCGCCGGAGACTCAGGTTCGATCCTGACTACGGGCGCCGTCTGTACGGAGTTTGTACGTTCTCCCTGTGACCTGCGTGGGTTTTCACCGAGACCTTCGGTTTCCTCCCACACTCCAAAGACGTACAGGTATGTAGGTTAATTGACTGGGTAAATGTAAAAATTGTCCCTAGTGTGTGTAGGATAGTGTTAGTGTGCAGGGATCGCTGGGCGGCGCGGACGCCGTGGGCTGAAGGGCCTGTTTCCCGCGCTGTATCTCTAAATCGAAATCTAAAAAAAAATCTAAATCTAAAGACGTGCAGGTTTGTAGGTTGATTGGCTTCTGTGAATCACCGCTAGTGTGTAGGATAGTGTAGTGTGCGGGGATCGCTGGTCGGCACGGACCTCGGTGGGCCGAAGGGCCTGTTTCAACTCTGTATCTCTAAAGTAAACCTAGACTAAGATCCTGTTACCTCTGTGACGTTGCAGTAATTTTGCAGTCCTTTATCTCTAAGTGGACGTCTGCCAAAACATTGCTTCCAAAACCACCACCGTTTAGTTTAGTGTTACGCACGGGTTGCTGAGATGCGTTGGTGGAACTCTCTCTCCCTCCCTGAGTTGGCCGGGATGGCTGTAGCCTCTGCACGCAATCTCAACAGCACCATAATATCAGCTGTGGTGCTCTGACAGCGGTCCAAGTTGGGAGAGCGAAGGGGAGAGGGATACACGTTTGCTCCAAGCGGTGCTGACACCAAAGAGGAAGCCATTTCAGAAAGCCCTTAATCTCATTTCAAGGTCGCTCTCAGGCCACTCTGTGTTGTTCCGTCTCCCTTGTCCTGTTTCCAAACACTGGAGATATAGCCCCGGGCAGCTGTTGAACTTTTATGTGACTAGGGAGAGCAGTTAGTAGTTCCATTGTAACATTCACATATCAGCTTATTCAGACCTGCAGTCATTATCTATATGAACCACAGTCATTGTGTGATGCTTACAATTTCCATAAAGATTCCTTCAGCAGTTACATAATTCCTGTGCACACCGCTAAATGGTGTTTCTGTTTGGATGATTTATTAATATCTCCTTGGATCGGATCGGCAATTGGACTCCAGAGCAAGAGTAGACAAGTTCAACATCTCTCATTACACCTTTACTGCTGTTGTGTCTGACACAGCGAAGGTCAGAGGGGAACCAGCCGTGTCTAACCCATGTTTGCCTCTCTCTCTCTCTCTCCCACACTCCCCCACTCTCTCTCTCTCTCTCTCTCTCTCTCTCTCTCTCTCTCTCTCTCTCTCTCTCTCTCTCTCTCTCTCTCTCTCTCTCTCTCTCTCTCTCTCTCTCTCTCTCTCTCTCTCTCTCTCTCTCTCTCCCACGCTCTCTCTATCCCATGCTCTCTCTCTCGCCCCAACACTCTCCCACTCTCTCTCTCCCACACTCTCTCTCTCCCCCACACCACCCCTCTCTTTCTCTCTCTCTGCCACCGCTCTATCCCATGCTCTCTCTCTCTCTCCCACACCCCCACTCTCTCTCTCTCTCTCTCTCTCTCTCTCTCTCTCTCTCTCTCTCTCTCTCTCTCTCTCTCTCTCTCTCTCTCTCTCTCTCTCTCTCCCACCGCTCGCTCTATCCCATGCTCTCTCTCTCTCTCCCACACTCTCTCTCCCCCACACTCTCTCTCTCTCCCACACTCCCCTCTTTCTCTCTCCCACCGCTCTATCCCATGCTCTCTCTCTCTCCCCCACACTCTCCCACTCTCTCTCTCTCTCTCTCTCTCTCTCTCTCTCTCTCTCTCTCTCTCTCCCATTCTCTCTCTCCCACTCTCTCTCTCCCACATGCTCTCTTTCTCTCTCCCATGCTCTCTCTCTATCCCACGCTCTCTCTATCCCATGCTCGCTCTCTCCCACACTCTCTCTCTCTTTCCCACTCTCGCTCTCCCACACATTAGTTCTCCCACACTCTCTCGCTCCCCCACACTCTCACGCTTTCTCCCTCGCTCTCTCAATTTGTACTCTCTCTTGGTCTCTTGTGTTCTCTCTTTATCTCTTTTGCGCTCTCTCTTTTACCCTCTTTCTTGCTCTCTTACTTTTGCGTTCTCACGCTCTCTCTATTTTGCTCTCTCTCTCTCTTTTGTTCTCTCTTTCTCTCTTCATGCTCTCCCACTCTCTCTCTTGCTCTCTCTCTCTTTTACAGTCTCTCTTTTGCTCTCTCTCTCTCTCTCTCTCTCTCGCTCCCACTTTGCACCCTCCCTCTCCCATTCTCTCTCGCTCTCTTTCTCCCTTCTCTCTCCTGGTTTGCCTATCGTTCCTCATCCACATGAAATCCCAGTGCTGATTCCATGCCTGACCTGACTCCAGAGATGTTGCCCGACCCACTGAGTTACTCCAGCACCTTGTATCTTTTCTTGTAAACCAGCATCCTGCAGTTCCTTGTGTCTGCTTTCTTGCGAATCTTCCTCTAACCTTCCCAACGGCTGCTATCTGCAGAACAAAACGACAAAGTGCTGGAGTAACTCAATGGATCAGTCAGCATGTGGAGGGAATGGATAGGGCACATTTTGGGCAGGAGCCCTTCTTCAGTCTGATTGTAGGAGGGGTAAGAAGCGGGAACAGGACTGCAAGTGATAGGTGGATACAGGTGAGGGGAGATTTGATTGGTAGATGTGTGGAGAAAGGCCAGAGATGAAAGGAGGCAAAAGAGGGTCCAGATCAGGAGAGATGAGGCAGAAACAAGGAACTGCAGATGCTGGTTTGCTAAGGAAAGACACAAAGTGCAGGAGTAATGCAGCGGGTCAGGCAGCATCTCTGGTGAACATGAACACGATAAGATCCAAGATCTTATCCAAGATACACGATAACATCGTATGTTGAAAGACTGGAGCGACAGGCGTGTATACACTGGAATTTAGAAGGATGAGAGGGGATTTTATCAAAACGTATAAGATTATTAAGGGGTTGGACACGTTAGAGGTAGGAAACATGTTCCCAATGTTGGGGAGTCCAGAACAAGGGGCCACAGGTTTAAGAATAAGGGGTAGGCCATTTAGAACGGAGATGTGGAAAAACATTTTCAGTCAGAGAGTTGTAAATCTGTGGAATTCTCTGCCTCAGAAGGCAGTGGAGGCCAATTCTCTGAATGCATTCAAGAGAGAGCTAGATAGAGCTCTTAAGGATAGTGGAGTCAGGGGGTATGGGGAGAGGGCAGGAACGGGGTACTGATTGAGAATGATCAGCCATGATCACATTGAATGGTGGTGCTGGCTCGAAGGGCCGAATGGCCTACTCCTGCACCTATTGTCTATTGTCTAATGTCTAAGATGGCACTGGAGCTTGGAGACTCATTACATGCTCGTCCCAGAATCAGCTATTGTCCATTATATCTTGCACTAAATGTCGTACACTTTATCCTTGATCTGTACACTGCGGACGGCTTGATTGTATTCATGTACAGTCTTTTCCTGGACTGGATACCACACAACAAAAGCTTTTTACTGTCCTTCAGTACGCATGACTATATTAGACAACAGAAAACTAAACTAGGCAAAGTTTCGGGTTGGGACCGTTCTTCTGAAGAAAGGGGACCTATCCATGTTCTTCAGGGATGCTGAGTTTACTCCAGCATTTAGAAACAAAGAACTACAGATGTTAGTTTATACCAGAGATAGACACAAAGTGCTGGAGTAACTCAGCGGGTCAGGCAGCATCTCTGGGGAAAAAGGATGGGTGGTGTTTCGGGTCGGTACCCTTCTTCAGACTCTGGCATTTTATGTCTTCCTGAGGAGGGGAAGAGGCGTGGAATGTCGAGCCAGGGGGAGGGGTGTAGGTGGAAAGGGCCACTACATCCAGCACCTAACTTGTTTTCCAGCCTTCAGCCGGGCTCTCTCCCATTCCCGGTCTCGCACTTGGTGATTTTCCCAGTTCCTAGTCAGCCTTCCCCCACACTGACTCACCTTTCCCACCGATGTACTGTGCTCAGTTTTATCTGCCCCAGCAGTCCTGTTTTCCTAGTCTTGACGTCACCAGTCTGTGTCCCGGACCGAATCTCACACTTCATTTTTATTTGACCTTTTCGTGAGCAGCGTTTTATCTCCACTGTGAAACTTGTCCTTCCCTCCTTCACTGGGGAGGTTTCACCTCGCTTGGTCCGTATATTCCGTGAGAGTGAGAATGGACTCATGGCACCCGCACTAAGACCGGAAAACTGTCCGCCCTACACCTCTTCTAAAATGCTCTCCAGATTTCTGAGGGTTTGCAGCGTTCAGTTGCTGTTCAACTCAGTGTTTAACATTGGCACCTGAGAACAACATTCAACCTTAGCGTAGAATCAAGGGACTGCAGATGCTGGTTTACACAAAAAGACCCCACGTGCTGGAGTAACTCAGCGGCTCAGGCAGCATCCCTGGAGAACATGGATAGGTGACGTTTCAGTTCGGTCACCTTGTTCAGTCTGAGATAGAGGGGCTGGTATTACATCTCCCGCAGTTGCAGTGGGAAGTACCTGAGGAGACACAACCAGTCCATGCCGACCATCCATCACCCGTTCACGCTGGTTCTACTTTATCCCACTTTCACATCTACTCCCTACACTCTCGAGGCAATTTACAGAGGGGGTACTTGAGGCAGGTACTAAAACAACAGTTAAAAAACATCCAGCGAGGTTTAAGTGGGACATGGGCCAAAGGCGGGCAGATGGGATTGGTGCAGGTGGGGCATCTTGGTCAAATTGGGCTGAAGGGCCTGTTTCCATGCTGTATAACTCTATGACTATCTATGAGGGGGTATCACAAAATGCTGGAGTAACTCAGCAGGTCAGGCAGCATCTAGGAGAGAGGGAATGGGTGACGTTTCGGGTCGAGATGGTCTTCAGTCTGATGGGATGAAAAACAGAATTATTGCCTCATGACAATGACTTTGATCAAAAACACTTCTGTTCATATTTTAGATTTCCAATATCCACAGGTTTTTTTGCTGTTGAAATAATTAGAAGTTACAAATTGTTCCAGCTCACCTGTGGGTGGCTGGTAGAGCTTCTGTCTCACAGCGCCAGAGACCCTGGTTCGATCCTGACTTCCACTGCTGTCTGAATGGCGTCTACTGGTGACCGCCTGGGCTTCCTCCGGGTGCTCCGGTTTCCTCCCACATCCCACATCTGTACACTGTGGATGGCTCAAATGTAATCGTGTATCGAGTCTCCACTGACTGGTTAGCACGCAACAAAAACTTTTCGGTACACGTGACAATAAACTACACTGACTAATATCTATATACTAAAACTCTCGTTTGTTATCTTGTTTGTGACTGAACTTCAGCCAAAACGGTGCACGATAGCGTGACAATTTTAGGCCCACTTTACTCACCATCGTCACTAATGGTAAAATGGTAGTTTTATTGAAATCGGTGTTATATTTTTTGTTATTCACATTTTAAAGTTAAAATCTATCTCCTAGGGAGGGAGGAAGGAGGGGAGGGGGGGCTGGAGGGAGTGAAGGGAGGGAGCGGGGGAGGAGGGAGGATAAGGAGGTTGAGGGGGATGGAGTGGGGGGGGAGGAGTGGAGGGGGAGGGGAGGGCGTGGAGGGAGGGAGGGGGGGGGGGGAGAGGGGAGGGGGGGAGAGGGAAGGGGAGAGGAGAGGGTGCTGCACCAATGCAGGAGAGGTTTGGGCCCAACGGGTCCACTTGGTCTTGTATGATGTAAAAGCTACACTAAGTATGGGCAGGGAGACAAAACTGAAAGCATTGGAAAAAGTGGTTCACTCAGTGATTTAACACTTTGCATTAATTATTTCCCCAAAGTATTGTTTTTTATGCATTGAAGCCATTTAGTATTATGACTGACAATAACCCCGACCACACAACCACACACACAAAGATACTATTATTCTCCAAGGGTTTCCTTCCCCTCTTGGCCCGACATCTGCCGTTTAACTTGCGGTGCATTGAGGAAAAAAAAGGCTCTCTTTAATCTTCTTTCAGCCCCAGCCCACCGGGTTCATCAGTGTTGGCCCAAGCCCCCTGACCAGCTGGCTGAAGTGCGGCCTCCTCTAATCACTACCTACCTTCACATTAAAGTTCATACAAAGTGCGTGACTCCGAAAGAGGTCATTCGGCCCAGCGAGTCTCTGCTGCTTGCAAGATAACAGCCCCAGTATAACCTGGTGACATGGTGGTGCAGCGGTAGTTTTGCTGCCTTACAGCGCCAGAGACCCGGACTACGGTTCGATTCGGACTACGGGTGCTGCTTGTATGTACAGAGTTTGTACGTTCGCCCCGTGACCTGCGTGGGTTTTCTCCGAGATCTTCGGTTTCCTCCCACACTCCAAAGGCCTACCGATATGTAGGTTAATTGGCCTTGTATAAATATATATAAAATTATCCTTAGTGTGTGTAGGGTTGGGTTAATGTGCAGAGATCGCTGGTCGGTGCGGACTCAGTGGGCCGAAGGGCCTGTTTCCATGCTGTATCTCTAAACCAAACGAAACTAAACACCACCTCCCAACTCTATGTTTCTGTTTCTGTTTCCTGCTGCACAACTGCCTGTTGGGCTATCTCGTGCAGGTTTCATGCTCGCGTGGGTAATGGTTGCAAAAAAGGTCATTTAGATGTTTATGTGGGCAAGTTTGGTGAGATGATCCATGTCTAAGCTGTCGAGTTGTGACTTGAAGAGTGACAAGGTTGGTGCACATCTTGGTGGTGTGGGGAAGGATGTTCCACTCTGGGATAGTCCATGGACATAGTGACTGTAGGTGGCTGTTTTTGTTTGCTCTAATTCTAGTATAAATGAAATGACCCGAGGACTGTCTTGTAAATGTCTGGGTATTGGATTGAATGAAGTGAGATATGTTACTGCGAATGACATGAGTCTCTTTGTCGACTGTACATAAGCGGGCTTTGGTGGGTCTTGACTCCAGCGACTCCCAGCCAAGGCAATTTAACATATCGGAGACGCTTGACTGTCTTGAGTAGTCGTTACAAACAAACCGTGCTGCACGCCTCTGAACCTTGTCAAGGGTGTCAGTGTTATTTTTCTGGTGAGGGTCCCATATTGTCTGGCAATATTCCAACAGTGGGCGGACAAGTGTTTTGTACGCTACCTCCTTTGTCGGTTTGTCACAGCTGGATAAATTTCTCTGGAGAAGGCCCAAAGTTCTGTTTGCTTTTGTGGCAATCTGGTTTACGTGTCTGTTCCAGGCTAGGCTAGGTGTGAGCTCAACTCCCAGGGTGTGGGTGGTGATCAACCTCTTTAAGCAGCTTGTCTCCCATCTTTACGACCGGCTTGATGAGTAACTCTCATGGAAAAGCATTTGGTGTAATTGAAACATTTGCCAAATGGTTTCCCAATTGCAAAGATTGTTAACGTCATTTTGAAGAACCTTGGCATCTTCAGCAGCTTTGATCTCTCGATACACAATACAGCCATCTGCGAAGAGTCTCGCTCTTGAAGACAGGTTGTCAGACAGATCGTTGATGTAGATCAAGAACAGCAAGGGTCCAAAACACCGTCCCCTGCGGCACGCCGGACTCAACTGGAGATTGTCGTGATGACTCACCATCTACTACAACCTTTTGATGTTGTTTGGTGAGGAATGAATCAATCAATCCAGGAGTAGATGTTATTTCGGATGCCAACATGGTGAAGCTTAGCCATCAACCTACAGTGGGGAACGATGTCGAAGGCCTTGCTAAAGCCCATTATAATAAGATCGGCCCACCCTCTGTTATCCAGGGTTGTTTGCAGATCATTAACTGGGACAGAGCTGGGTCTCGCATGACCTGCCTTTGCGGAATCCATGCTGCTGGTCAGCTGGTATATTGTGTATTTCAAAATGCCTCATCACATGGCCCTGGATAATATGTTCAAGGAGTTTGCAGACAATTGAAGTCAAGGGTACCGGACGATAATTGGCTGGATTTCAGAGGTCGATCTTTTTGTAAATTGGAGAGATTTAGTTTAGTTCGGAGATACAGCGCGGAAACAGGCCCTTTCGGCCAACCGGGTCTGCGCCGACCAGCGATCCCCGCACATTAACGCTATTCCATACCCACTAGGGACAATTTTTACATTTACCAAGCCAATTAACCTACAAACCTGTACGTCTTTGGAGTGTGGGAGGAAACCGGAGATCTCGGAGGAAACCACGCAGGTCACGGGGAGAACGTACAAACTCCATACAGACGGCGCCCGTAGTCGTTTGCATTACGCCAATCACTCGGCAGTTCCAGCATCTGCAGTTCCTTCTGTCTACAGAGATCCAGAAGTATTTCAATGGTCTTAAAGTTCTATGAATCTTCCTGGGGTATGAAAGTTGCGCTATAAATATGAGAATTTTAATTCCTTGGAGTGCCTTGTATATCAGAATATTATCTCCGTTGACATTTTGTGTTAGTGCCCTGAATCATCCTTATATGAATGGTGGGATTATAAACAAATTCATGTACCTCTACCACTTCTCGTGCTAACTAGTGTTCATCCCGAACTGCTCCAGAACAGAGGACTCACTGGTTTACGGGCTGTTCCCAGGGACACATTCGGAGATGGACATCGAGTGCTACTGGAAGGTCATCCATTTGGTGAAAGACGCTCGTTGGTCTGCCCGAAACTTGTTGACCTCCCAGCGGAGCGAGCTGTCCGTCGGGGAATGTTGCCGACTGGCTCGCTCCAGACTGCAGGAGTACGTGCTGAGAGACGCACTGAAGCTCGGTGCAGCCAACGCCAAGGCCCTGTGGAGGAGGACCACAGTCTAGGGTCCTTCCGCTGCTGGACATTGAGGGGCAGAGTCCGGTGGGGACACCCCTCAAACATGGGAAGAGATATCACCCCAGGGGCCACAAGTGGCATGGATGTTTTGTTTAAAGACAGGTGCGAACACTACTGAGTGTGGCACTATTGAATGCATAGACAATGTATGAAGAGTTTTTTGTGCAGTTATTATTTTGTACATGAAGGAACTGCAGATGCTGGTTTAAACCGAAGATAGACACAAAATGTTGAGTAACTCAGCGGGTCAGGCAGCATCTTTGGAAAGAAGGAATGGGTGATGTTTCGGGTCGAGACCCTTCTTCAGATTATAGTTTAGTTTATTTTAGTTTAGTTTATTGTCACGTGTACCGAAGTACAGTGAAAAGCTTTTGTTGCGTGCTAACTAGTCAGCGGAAAAGCAATACATGATTACAATCGAGCTGTCCACAGTGTACAGATACATGATAAAGGGAATAACATGAATAACGTTTAGTGCAAGATGAAGCCAGTAAAGTCTGATCAAAGATAGTCATATAAAGAAATGATGGCTTGTTTTGGGATTTTGGGTGACTTATTCGTTCCATAGTTTTGTTTTACAGATGTGTGCAAATGTTTATAGAAGTGCACAGCAAAGCAAATTATTCTTTGCTGAGTATTTATAGCAACTGATGGGAAAAGCATCAGGAAATGAAATGAATGGGGAAAAAAATGCCGTGGGGATGGGAAGTAGTTAAAACAATGCTGATTTATGGTGTAAGGGGAATCGAAACGTTCATAAACCTTGAAGACTATAACAAGATGTCTTGGGACCCTTGTTCAGACTCTTGCCAGAATGCATTCTATCAAATGCTGCCTGGATCACAGGGTATTACCTGTCAGAAGAGGTTGGACAAACTTGAATTGTTTTCTCTGGAACACCAAAGGTTGAGGGGAGACCTGATAGATGTGTGTAGAATTAGGAGACCGTATCATCCAAAAAACACCCAATTATACTAAACCTGCACTAAATCCTACATTTCCAACAAGTTTTCTCCAGAGGAAACCGGAGATCCCGGAGAAAACCTCGGCAGGTCATGGGAGAGAACGTACAAACTCACTACAAATAAGCACCCGTAATCAGGATTGAACCCGGGTCTCTGGCGCTGTAGGGCAGCAACTGGATCACAGCGCCACACTGCCGCCCCAAAGATTCTAAGTCGGACCAAGGGTCCTGACCAGAAACGTCACCTCTCCATTTTCTCCAGAGATTCCTGCCTGACCCCCTGAGTTACTCCAGCACTTTGTGTCTATCTAACTAATTTTAGAGTAAGCTCTGTAACTATCAAAAGACAAATCGACTGCCTAAAATATAATGATTAAACATGGCACCAGTAAGTAAACATTAGCATCCTTGGCGTGACTCAATCTGTGTTACCGGGTGAGAAGCTCATTGCTGCCTAGTCACCTTTGTAATGTTTAATTAACTATAAAAAGCTGCTTTGCAGTAAAGTAATTTTATACTCAAATCGGTGGCATGTTTTGAAAAGCAGTTGAACTCTGCGACAGATTTTAAATCATCTTGTGTATTTTGTTACTCCTTCAACACCAGACCCAGAAGGTTTTGACTACATTTTGAAATAAATGCAGTTAATTACTCAAGAGAATAGAGATGTCACAGGTCAGTTGCTAATGGCTTAATTATCTTCCCCTGATGTTGTGACCTCCCTGTTGAAAAGTAGCAGGAAGGAACCGATTAGATGTTGTGTTTCAAGGAATACATTTTTTAAAGACTTGTTGAGGAGAAATTTATTGACAAGGAGAGGTGCCCTGTGTAATGAATTGTCAAATAATGTTCAGTCATACAGCATGCAAACAGGCCATTTGGCCCACTTTACCCATACCGACCAAGATGTCTCGTCTAAAATAGTCCCATTTGCCCACATTTGGTCCATATCCCTCTAAACCTTTCTTATGCATGTAACTTTGTACTAACTTTGTAAATGTCTTTTAAAAGTTGTTATAGTACATGCCTCAAATGCCTCCACTGGCAGCTTGTTCCATATACCCACCATCCTCAATGTGAAAAAGTTGCCTCTCAGTTTCCTATTAAGTTTTTCCCCTCTCACCTTAAACCAATGTTCCCTGTTTCTTGATTTCCCAACTCTGAGTAAAAGACTGTGCATCCACCCTAACTATTCCCCTCATGGCCTTATACTCCTCTCTAAGATCACCCCTCATCTTCCTACGGTCCAAGGAATAAAGTCCTAGCCTGCTCAACCTCTCCCTCCCGCTCAGCCCCTCGAGTCCTGGCGACATCCTGGTAATGTCTTAACTTGCTCAAAAAGGTCATTTACCTTTATAAAAACAAGGGAGTTTATCAATGATAGATACAAAAAGCTGGAGTAACTCATCGGGACAGGCAGCATCTCTGGAGAAAAGGAATAGCTGACATTTCGACTCGAGACCCTTCTTCAGACTGAGTCAGGGGAAAGGGAAATGAGAGATAGAGACGGTATATCGTCGAGAGATGAGAGATACAGATATAAGCAGATTATCAATAATCTGTTTTGTTGAAGGATTCTATCTAACTGTCTTGAGATAGACACAAAAAGCTGGAGTAACTCAGCAGGACAGGCAGCATCTCTGGAGAGGAGGAATGGGTGACGTTTCGGGTTGAGAGCCTTCTGCAGACTGGTTTGGGGGATCTAACTGTCCCAATCTAACTGCCTTCATGGTCAACGGAACTTGCGATTATCTGCCACAGTTGCTCTCATTATTTGACTTGTGTGCCTTTGCCTGTCGCACAATTGGCGCGAGTCCAGTTCTATTCCTGAGGGCAGGCTCATTGACTTGATTTGCCTTCACCGCACCAGAGCTGGAGGCTGCATAGATAATCCTGGCCGCACGAGAACGACTGCAAGGCCAGGATCACGTCAATGGGTTTGGACAACGTTGTAAATCAAATCAGTCAGGAGCCAAAGTCGAAAGCAGGAAGTAAATAAATAGACAAGAGCCTTAATAGCCCTGCAGGATAGACTACAATTATTTTAGATTACTTAAAAGATACAGCATGGAAACAAGCCCGTCAACCCACGCTGACCGCCAGCAAACACGCACTCACACTAGTTTCTACGTTATCCCACTTTCTCATCCACTCCCGAAACTCTAGGGGCAATTTACAGGAGGCCAATGAACCTGCAAACCCGCAGTGGGAGAGTGTGGGACCAGAGGGCACTGCCTCAGAATGAAAGGACGTTCCTTTAGGAAGGAGATGAGGAGGAATTTCTTTAGTCAGAGGGTGGTGAATGTGTGGAATTCACTGCCACAGAAGACTGTGGAGGCCGTCAATGGATATTTTTTAAGGCAGGGAGAGATGGATTCTTGATTTTTGCAGGTGTCAGGGGTTATGGGGAGAAGGCAGGAGAATGGGGTCAGGAGGGGGAGATAGACCAGCCATGATTGAATGGTGGAGTAGACTTGATGGGCCGAATGGCCTAATTCTGCTCCTATCACTTATGAACAAGAGGTCTTTGAGATGTGGGAGGAAACCGGAGCACCCAGGGGAAACCCCATGCGGTCCCCACGGGGAGAACGTGCAAACTCCACACAGACAGCACCCGAGGTCAGGATCAAACCCAGATTTGTGCCGTCGTTTCCCTTTGATCATCAAACCCTTTTCCCTGTCAATTGCTTCATCATCACTACGAGAAGTCTCTTGCAAAAGGTGATTTTGTCCTTTCATTGCAGTGATAATCCTGCAAACCTGTGGCCCTGACACAAATAGATGCTATCTGCAGACATGCCAACTCTCATTGTCAGGGAATGAAAGAGTTCTTTGTGGAGTTGATTGAGGCCTCGTGAACTGAGTGCCCCAAGAGCTAGTTCCCACGTCCTGGCTATCACTGAGAAATACTTCATTGAGTTGAGCAGTGATGGTCTTTATAAGATGAGCTTCCTTTTCAATGATCCAGCAAGAAAATGATAGTGAGAAACAGTGGTACAACCTCAGTATCGGTCAGTTTATTTTTGTTGCTACTGCAGGGAATATTTTGGGTACAATTCCCACGATTGAACTGATGGGTTTCTCAGCTCATGTAGAAACCTGAGAGGAAGCCTTCAGTCTGAAGAAGGGTCTCGACCCGAAACGTCACCCTTTCCTTCTCTCCAGAGATGCTGCCTGTCCCGCTGAGTTGCTCCAGCATTTTGTGTGTCCTGAGGAAGCACTGGGTTTCATCATCTTTTTTGAACTTTAGTCTTTAGAGATACAGCGCAGAAACAGACCCTTCGGCCCACTGTGTCCATGCTGACATGCGATTCCCATACATTATCCTGCACATTAGGGACAATTTACAATTTTACCTAAGGCAATTAACCTACAAACCCGCACGTCGAAGAAAGCGAATGGTATGTTAGCATTCATAGCAAGAGGATTTGAGTATAGGAGCAGGGAGGTTCTGCTGCAGTTGTACAGGGCCTTGGTGAGACCGCACCTGGAGTATTGTGTACAGTTTTGGTTTCCTAATCTGAGGAAAGACATTCTAGCCTTAGAGGGAGTACAGAGAAGGTTCACCAGATTGATCCCTGGGATGGCAGGACTTTCATATGAAGAAAGACTGGATAGACTAGGCTTATACTCGCTGGAATTTAGAAGACTGAGGGGGGATCTTATTGAAACATATAAAATTCTTAAGGGGTTGGAGAGGCTAGATGCGGGAAGATTGTTCCCGATGTTGGGGAAGTCCAGAACCAGGGGTCACAGCTTAAGGATAAGGGGGAAGTCTTTTAGGACCGAAATGAGAAAACATTTCTTCACACAGAGAGTGGTGAGTCTGTGGAATTCTCTGCCACAGAAGGTAGTTGAGGCCAGTTCATTGGCTATATTTAAGAGGGAGTTAGATGTGGCCCTTGTGGCTAAAGGGATCAGGGGGTATGGAGAGAAGGCAGGTACAGGTTACTGAGCTGGATGATTAGCCATGATCATATTGAATGGCGGTGCAGGCTCGAAGGGCCGAATGGCCTACTCCTGCACCTATTTTCTATGTTTCTATGTCTTTGGAGAGTGGGAGGAAACCGGGGCTCCCGGAGAAAACCCACGCAGTCACAGGGAGAACGTGCAAACTCTGTGCAGACAGCACCTGTGGTCAGGATCAGACCCGGGTGCCCGGTGCTGCAAGGCAGTAACTCTACTGCTGCGTCACTGTGCTGCCTTAAGTGTAAAACACAAGGGATATAATATTTTGTTTTAATCTGTACTTTCCCTGTTGCTTGTACCACCATGTTCTGCACTGTTTATTTTCTCTTTTGCGCCAGGATAGTGTTAGTGTAGGGGGATCGCTGGTCGGTGCGGACTCTGTAGGCCGAAGGGTCTGTTTCCCGCGCTGTATAGAGTCATAGAGTCATAGAGTCCTACAGCACAGAAAGAGGCCCTTCGGCCCATCGTGTCCGTGCCGCCCGTTACCAAACACAGTCTAATTTTAATCCCATTTTCTTGCATTTGGACCGTAGCCCTGAATGTTGTAGCATTTCAAGTGCCCATCCAAATGCCTCTTAAACGTTGTGAGTGTTCCCGCCTCCACCACCACCCCAGGCAGTGAGTTCCAGACTCCAACCACCCTCTGGGTGAAAAAGTTCTTTCTCACATCCCCCCGAAACCTCCCTCCCCTTACCCCGTATCTATGTCCCCTCGTTGTTGAACCTTCCACCAGTGGAAGAAGTTCCCCGCCATCTACCTTATCTATGCCCCTCATGATCTTGTACATCTCGATCATGTCCCCTCTCAGCCTTCTCTGCTCCAGGGAAAACAACCCCAGTCTGCTCAGTCTCTCCAAACTCTAAACTCCAAACACTACCCGGAGTGCTCATGCATGGTACGGCTGCATTTATGCGTGGTACGGTTAGCCTGGGTAGGATGCAAAGCAACGTTGGTCCACTGAACCTCTGCACAGTAATACACCCAACCAAAGCAGATCTCGGAGCAAGAAAGGCAGGGAAATCGTGGAGAGGCCAAGATAATCTGGTGAGGGCTCGCGTCTGGAGGGCTGGAATGTTGATTTGTAGACGACAGTTAAAACCTTGTCACAGCAATGAGGAAAGTTAAATCCTGAAGATGGAACAACAAGATAATCTCAAACTGTTTCTGCTGTGAGGAAGCATTTTCGAGAAGATCGGTGGTGCAGTGGTAGAGTTGCTGCCTCACAGCGCCAGAGACCCGGGTTTGATCCTGACCTCGGGTGCTGTCTGTAAGGAATGGAAACGTCACCCATTCCTGAAGAAGGGTCTCGACCCGAAACATCACCTATTCTTTTTTTCTAGAGATGCTGTCGGACCCACTGAGTTACTCTAGCGCCTTATGTCTATGGCTGGTAGAGCTGCTGCCAAACAGCACCAGAGACCTGGGTTCAATCTTCACCACAGGTGCTGTCTGTGTTGAGTTTGCATGTTCCTCCTGTGACCACATGGGGTTTCTCAGGGTGGTCCGGTTTCCTCCCACACTTAAAAGATTGGCCTCTGTAAACTGTCCCTAGTGTGTAGAGAGTGGATGAGAAAGTGGAACAACACAAAACTAGTGTGAACGGGAGGTTGCTGTTCCAGATGTCAACTTCACTACATCGGCGAGACCAAACGCAGGCTCGGCGATCGTTTCGCTCAACACCTTCGCTCAGTCCGCATTAACCAACCTGATCTCCTGGTGGCTGAGCACTTCAACTCCCCCTCCCACTCCCAGTCCGACCTTTCTGTCATGGGCCTCCTCCATTGTCAAAGTGAGGTCCACCGCAAATTGGAGGAACAGCACCTCATATTTCGCTTGGGCAGCTTACACCCCAGCGGTATGAACATTGACTTCTCTAACTTTAGATAGCTCCTCTGTCAACCTCTCTTTCCTCTCCCCCTTCCCAGTTCTCCCACTGTCTTCCTGTCTCCACCTATATCCTTTCTTTGTCCCTCCCCCTCCTCTGACATCAGCCTGAAGAGGCCCGAATGTCACCCATTCCTTCTCTCTTGAGATGCTGCCTGACCCGCTGAGTTACTCCAGCTTTTTGTGATACCTTAGTGTGAACGGGAGATTGATAGTTGGCGTGGACTTGGTGGACTTGGTGGGCTGAAGGGCCTGTTTCCATGCTATATCTTTAAACTAAACCAAACCAAACTAATTTAAAGAGGCTCAGAACGAACACTTTACAGATTTGCCAAGAGGCAAAATAGAAGCAAAATGAACGGCTTACATGCAAACTAATCTCTAGTTTTCGCTTTTTAAACTTCCTTGAAAACATTTCTTCCTGTGCCTGCTTTAGATTGTGCTCCCTCACAGCTACCAGCAGTTGCTTCTGTCGTTAGAAATTAAATTGTTCCCTTGTAAATTATAGCTATCACCAGGAAATGCCTGCTATTTAAATAACATTGCCATTTTGGTAATAAACAGATCACAAAGGATTAACACAATAGGAAACGTGTGATTGAGTTTTGGACATCACGTTAAGCTTAAATTTAAATACTTTTTACACGTGTTGGCCCTGTGCTGTTAATTTTCTACTTTCAGTAAATACCACTAATGTTCCTAAAATAATCTTTGACTTGTGATCAAATAAGCGAAGTTGGCTCCACTTACAATCACCTCCACTACCCCCCATCCCGACCCTAATCACCAAGGAACTTGTTCTACACGTGGGACTACAAAATTCACCAAAGTTTGGGATTTTGGGTGACTTATTTATTTACAGTGTAGGAAAATAACTGCAGATGCTGGTACAAATCGAAGGTATTTATTCTCAAAATGCTGGAGTAACTCAGCGGGTCAGGCAGCATCTCAGGAGAGAAGGATTTATTCCATTTATTCCATAGTTTCTTTTCTTAGTTTAGTTTAGAGATACAGAGTGGAAACAGGCCCTTCGGCCCACCGAGTCCGTGCTGACCGGCGATCTCCGTGACACTAACACACATTATCATCATATCATATCATATCATATATATACAGCCGGAAACAGGCCTTTTCGGCCCTCCAAGTCCGTGCCGCCCAGTGATCCCCGTAACATTAACACTATCCTACACCCACTAGGGACAATTTTTACATTTACCCAGCCAATTAACCTACATACCTGTACGTCTTTGGAGTGTGGGAGGAAACCGAAGATCTCGGAGAAAACCCACGCAGGTCACGGGGAGAACGTACAAACTCCTTACAGTGCAGCACCCGTAGTCAGGATCGAACCTGAGTCTCCGGCGCTGCATTCGCTGTAAAGCAGCAACTCTACCGCTGCGCAATTTACAATTTTTACCCAAACCAATTAACCGACAAACCTCTACGTCTTTGGAGTGTGGGAGGAATCCAGAGCCCCCGGGGAAAACCCACGCAGGTCACGGGGATACAGTTCAAACTCTGTACAGACAGCACCCGTAGTCAAGATGGAACCCGGGGTTCTGGCGCTGCACTTTCAATAATTATCGCAAATGTCACTATAATAATCTGGCACTATGATCAAATAAGCAAAGGTGGACCCCCTCACAATCTTCCCCACCACCCCCCACCCTCACCCCCTAGTCACAAAGAACTTTGTCTACATGAGTAGCCACAAAATTCACCAAAACGTTGGCGTCTGTCTCTACCTGAGGTGAAAGGTCATGGTTCAGCCTTTACCTGAGGTGAAAGGTCATAACTCAGCCTTTACTAGAGGTGAAAGATCATAGCTCAGTCTTTACCAGAGGTGAAAGGTCGTAACTCAGTCTTTACTAGAGGTGAAAGGTCATAACAGCCTTTACTAGAGGTGAAAAGTCGTAACTCAGCCTTTACTAGTGAAAGGTCGTAGCTCAGTCTTTACCTGAGGTGAAAGGTCGTAGCTCAGTCTGTACCTGAGGTGAAAGGTCGTAGCTCAGTCTACACCTGAGGTGAAAGGTCGTAGCTCAGTCTGTACCTGAGGTGAAAGGTCGTAGCTCAGTCTGTACCTGAGGTGAAAGGTCTATATTTGAATTAAAATGCACTGGTTTAGTTGTTATCTGAAATGTGAGGTCGGGGGTTCAATTCTGACTAGAGGGGTCCCTGATAAAGGGACCTGGCGGCTCCTTTACCTGCGATGAGCGATGGTTTCAGGTGTGACCCGTGGTAACAAGGTAGTGGGTTCAGCCTGCAACGGAGATGAAAGTTCAAAGGTTCAGGCTGTGCTTTGAGCGATGATTCAATCAGCCTGATCACATTGCCCTGGCTCCAAGAAACGAGATGTAGCTTTGTTCCCGGCGTCTCTGACGTTTATTTAGCAATTGCCCTCCAATGTGACTGTGCGACTGTGTGCAGGTTTGGACTTGACTGTGCTCCCTGGATGAAAGCATTGGAGATTACCGCTGCTTTCCGTCTTGAAGATAAGACGTTTATGTTCTTGATGACAGCAAAGTGCTTAATGAATGAGCACCCTGGGGCCAGTGAGTTGTGGAGGCTAATGTGTATGAATGATGGTCAGTCAGAAATACCTCTAGGGTACATGCAGCACCTGTGGAACACAGGCAGGAAACCAGGGCCTTCCGGAGGTGAGAGGAGGTTGGAATAGGTCACTTCACCCCCCCAACCCCCCCACACACACACACAGGGAACGAGCTGCCGAATGAGATAGTTGAGGCAGGAACTATAACCATTTAAAAGACACTTGGACAGGTATGTGGATAGGAATGGTTTCGAGAGATATGGGGTAAATATTAGTGTAGGAAAGTAACTGCAGATGCTGGTACAAATCGACGGTATCACAAAATGCTGGAGTAACTCAGTAACTCAGCGGGTCTGGAGAGAAGGAATGGGTGACGTTTCGGGTCGAGACCCTTCTTCACTCTGAAGAAGGGTCTCGACCCGAAATGTCACCCATTCCTTCTCTCCAGAGATGCTGCCTGACCCGCTGAGTTACTCCAGCATTTTGTGATACCATGGGGTAAATATTAGTTTGTTTCGTTCCAATTCCTACTCTTTCGCAAGCATCATCATCTCAATCACAAGCCGCAGTTTTCAGAGAAGGTGCAAGGAGGGACGCTGGTCCCATCAGTTGAAGTTTCCGTGTCCAAGGACCACAGATTGAAAGTTGCAGGCAGATATAAAGGGGTAGTGAGGTGTTTCTTTTCATGTGGAAAATAGTACGGCACGGTGGCGCAGCGGTAGAGTTGCTGCATTACAGCACCAGAGACCGGGATTCAATCCTGACTATGGGTGCTGTCTGTACGAGTTTGTACCTTTCCCTGTGACGAGCGGGTATTTTCTCCGGGTGCACCAGTTTCCTCCCACACTCCAAAGACGTACACGTTTGTAGGTTGATCGGCTTCGGCCGCCCTACTTTCCACATGAAAAGAAACACCTCACTACCCCTTTATATCTGCCTCAGAAAAGCCACCAGCATCCACAGACTCTTCACACCCCTGCAACAGTCTGTTCAAACTTCTACTCCGGGCAGACGATACAAGGCCTTCTACGCCCGCACCTCCAGACTCAGGAACAGCTTCATCCCCAGGGCCATAGCTGCTATGAACCGGTCCTGCTGAGCCGGATGGTCACATCGCACAGTGAACCGGCACAGATCTACTTGCACTTTATTCTGTCTTAAAACTGTTACAATCTGTTTCGTTGGGTTGTTGTTGTTTAAATTAATACTGACTAGCTAATTAAATTATTGCATCGTATGGGAGGCGCATTCCCAATCTCGTTGTACCCCTGTACAATGACAATAAAGATATATTGTATTGTATTGTAAGATGGTAAAATTGTCCCTTGTGTGTCGGACAGCGTTTATTGTGCAGGGATCGCTGGTCGGCGTGGTCTTGGTGGGCCGAAGGGCCAGTTTCCATGCTGTATCTATAAATAAACCAAGGTCTATGTTCAATCCTCAGTGTTGAATTTGCAGCAATGACAACATGAATCCAGTTTATAAACTAAACTAAACTACCTAAACTAATCTCAACTAAACTAGAGGAGTCATGGCAGAAACTTAGAATCATTAGTCCTTCCAAAGCTGGATGCCTAAACCAATAGAAAATGGTGGAAATACTAACGGGTCAGGCTGTATCAGTGGAGAGAGAAAGAAAATGAACACTTCAAGCTTCGATGGGAAAGGGAATGGGATAGGCAGGAGGGAAACCAGTCTGCTGGGCTCTGGGCTAAGGAAGGGATTGGTCTACAAGGGGCTGGCATAGAGTCAATGGACCAGGTGCCCACCTCCTGTGCTGGAATGGTTCCGGCCTCCATCCTGTGACACCTTGTTGATAATTGCTGCATTCTTTAAAGATGGAATGCAGAGACCTGACCCAATTATGTCTTGGCAAAGCCCTGCCGATTGATATTGAGCACTGCTATCTCCCTCCGGTCATTGCCAATTTTCCTTTTCAGGATCAGACTTCTCTTTAAAAGTTTAAAAGCTCTACGTAACGCGGCCAAAACCATCAGAAACACTTTCAACGGCGTCAAGCTGCCAAGAGTTTGTGATCGATCTGGTGCTCTGGGTGTAATGTGCATCTGCCCCAGCCCAACCAAATTCCTGGATGGTGTGCGGTTTCATTCCAGGGTGGACAGGCGGTAGATCAGGGAAGACTGCTGGCACCAAGGAACCCGAGCAGATGAAGCTAGATACACTGAGAGCTTACTGTGCCTATATTGCCTTGCATGCCTTTGCCGCGAGTGCACATGGTTTGTACTTGCAACATTTCTTGTCCACGAGGCATTGAACGGGTTGCACAGAACCCATCCCGTGTCAGAGAGTGCAAGGCTAGGCTCCCAGCGGACCAGGGCCTGGGGTTACAATGCGACCACCTGTCCTGACTGCCACTCTGTAGAGCTGCCGCTGGTCACAGCTCAACGCTGCACCAAGTGAACCCTTTACACCGGTGAACTCGGCTGAGGGGGTCTCGGAGTTAAAGCTCGGGCAGCTCAGATACGCTGAACATTTCCAACGCTTTAATCCTCTCTGAGGCAAACTATGTTTGACTTTGCCAGGAAGGAGAAGTGCCTGGGTCTGTAAACGTTTCCAGGCTTCCCCTGCAACCACTCGTACTGTTACATCACCCAAGAGGGTGCAACACCACGCCTCCTTCCATTGCAGGCTCCTGTCTTGCCGATCAGCACTGTGCATTTACACTGAGTGCAGGCAATCAAACGAGAATGGCTTCACGCGTGTGAAGGTGACACAATAATCCCGTTTGATTACGGAAGCAAGACATGGGGAGATGTGTGGGAGAGTAGATTACTGGGCACTTGTAGCTTTCACTATGTGGACATGGACCATGTGGTGCTTGGTACACGCAGGGAAACCGCTTACGGGTCTAGTTTAGTTTAGAGATACAGCCCGGAAACAGGCCCTTCGGCCCACCGAGGCCGCACCGACCAGCGATCCCCACGCACTAACACTATCCTACACGCACTAGGGACAATATAAACTTGGACTGTGGGAGGAAACCAAAGATTCCTGAGGAAACCCACGCAGGTCATGGGGAGAACGTACAAACTTCGTACAGAATGATCAGCCATGATCACATTGAATGGCGGTGCTGGCTCGAAGGGCCGAATGGCCTCCTCCTGCACCTATTGTCTATTGTCTACTGACACCACCCGTAGTCAGGATGGAACCCGGGTCTCTGGAGCGGTGAGGCAGCAACTCTACCGCTGCACCACCTTGCCGCCCCGCTATGCAGACAATCAAATGAGATTGGCTTCACTCGTGTGGATGTGACCCAATAATGCTGTTTCATTATGGAAGCCAGGCACGGGGAGACGTTGCGAGAGTAGATTACTGGGTACATAGCTTTCACTATGTGGACATGGCCTGTGTGGTGCTTGGTACACACAGGGAAAGGGCTTGCAGTCCAGGGATGAATGGTCTATCAGAGACCTGCAATGCACTCCAGTTCCTCAGCCAGACTACTCCAGTGCGTCCACATCGCACCACAGCACAGTGGGCAGCGGAAGATCATCCCCGGTCTAAAAGCTGAAACTACCTCCTGAAGATCACGTCTTCACCACTCAGTCTGCAGAAGTCCAAGAAAGCTGCACCCCGTCATATGCAAGGGCAACGTTGAGGGTGGCACGGTGGCGCAGCGGTAGAGTTGCTGCCTCACACCGCCAGAGACCCGGGTTCAATCCTGACTATGGGCGCTGCCTGTGTGGAGTTTGCACGTTCTACCCGAGACCCCGTGGGTTTTCTCCGGGTGCTCCGGTTTCCTCCCACATCGAAAGACATGCACGATCATAGATTAATTAGCTTCTGTAACTTGTCCCTAGTGTATAGGTGATCGATCGTCAGCGTGGACTCTGTGAGCAGAAGGGACCTGTTTCAGTACTGTATCTCTAAACTAATCTTTGGTTTTCCCTCGCGCTTCAGTGCTTAACAATATAATGGAGTCATAGGGCGGGTGATAATCAAATTCAGATTGAATTGGACTGGATGTTTCCACTAGTGGGAGAGTCTAGGACCAGAGGCCACAGCCCCAGAATAAGGCGATGAGGAGATTTATTTTTAGTCCGCCATTCAATCATGGCTGATCTATCTTTCCCCCTCAACCCCATTCTCCTGCCCTCTCCCCACAACCAGCACTGCTCCCAGCAGACCAGTTAACAATAACTGCTAAGAGCACACAGAAAACTGATGACAATTTATCCTTGTCTTTACTTTTATTTATAACTAGACCAAGTGGACACGTTGGGCCCAAACCTCTCCTGCATTGGTGCAGCACCCTCTCCTCCCCCCCATCCCCTCTCCTCTCAACCCCCCCTCCCCTCTCCCTTCTCCCCCACTCCCCCCCCTCCCTCCTCCCCTCCCCCTCACCTCCTCTCCTTTTAAACTTAAAAATGTGAATAACTTAAAAAATATAAGACCGATTTCAATAAAACTACTTGCATTATCACTAAAGTGACAATGGTGAGTAAGGTGGGCCTAAAATTGTCGCGCTATCGTGTACCGCTTTGGCTGAAGTTCAGTCACAAACAAGATAACAAACGAGAGTTTTAGTATATAGATGAATGACCTCTTGTTCTCTTGCTATCCACTTTGCTGCTGTAAGTAACACTGTAAATTTCCCCGGTGTGGGACGAATAAAGGAATATATTATTATTATTATTATTATTATTAACCCCTGACACCCATAGTAATCAATGCTTTGTCTCACGCCTCGTGCTTTTTCCTTTCTGGTCTTTGTTCCAACCATCTTGCCTGTCAACCTCCATCGCCTGTATTACCTGCCCCTCCTCTCTTCCAGCTTTCTCCCCCCTTCCCTTCACCCACACTCAGATCCAAAACATAACCCATCTCGAAGAAGGGTCCCGACCCAAAACATAACCTATCTCGAAGAAGGGTCTCGACCCGAAACGTCACCTATTCCTTTTCTCCAGAGATGCTGCCTGACCCGCTGATTTACTTTGTGTCTATTTTTTAAAAACAACTATTTGTGCTCCGTGTCAAACTCCCGAGTTATTCAGGAGTGTGGACCCTACTGCTTTGTACGTAACATGCCCCGATCATTGAGTAGCAATAGGACCGACCACATGTAAAGAGTTAGGAAACTTGGAAAAAGTAGTTGAAAATATTTAGTGACCTGTGAATACATTTTCCACCATCAATTGTATTTGCTAATAAGTCAAAGATGTATATTTCTAACCACTTCGCCTGTTCTATATATTTGAGCTCCATTGTGTTTCCACGTGTTATCAATTGGCAGTGGGTAAATTGAGTGAACAGTGTGTGATTGGATCCATCTGTACATTCTTCCAACTGAAACATTTCCCCACTTCTGATACCGAGAGTATATCCGACACTCACCTTCAGGTCTGGCTTTGTTATCGTCACAAGTGCCGAGCTGTGGTGAAAAGCTTTTGTTTTGCATGCT
Organism: Rhinoraja longicauda; assembly: GCF_053455715.1. Lineage (NCBI taxonomy): Eukaryota > Metazoa > Chordata > Chondrichthyes > Rajiformes > Arhynchobatidae > Rhinoraja > Rhinoraja longicauda. The sequence continues at coordinate 3,900,522 of NC_135983.1, read as the reverse complement.
ACTGCAATCAGATCGGATAATACGATACATAAACACAGTCAAGCCAAACTCAAGTACAAAGGGTCTCGACCCGAAACGTCACCCATTCCTTCTCGCCAGAGATGCTGCCTGTCCCGCTGAGTTACTCCAGCATTTTGCGTGCATCTCATACAAAAGGTAGGGGGGAGAATTAAAGAACCTGATTCTTGTTCGACTGGGAGTTCAAAGCCACTGGATAAATTTGGGAAAAGGCATGTTTTTTATTCTATTGCAAGAACGTGGACATTTCAGGCCAGGGGAACATGTAATGCTCACAACAGTTTAGTTAGTTTAGTTACATAGAAACTTGGAAACATGGAAAATAGGTGCAGGAGGAGGCCATTCAGCCCTTCGGGCCAGCACCGCCATTCATTGTGATCATGGCTGATCATCCACAATCAGTAACCTGTGCCCAACTTCTCCCCATATCCCTTGATTCCACTAGCCCCTAGAACTCTATCTAACTCTCTCTTAAATTCATCCAGTGATTTGGCCTCCACTGCCCTCTGTGGCAGAAAATTCCACACTCCACAGTTTATAGATACAGCATGGAATTAGGCCCTTCGGTCCACCAAGTCCACGCCGACCAGCGACCAGCCCATATACTAGCGCTATCCTACACTCTAGGAACAATTTACAAGTTACAAAAGCTAATTAACCTACAAACATGTAAGCCTTTGGGAGGAAACCGGAGAACTTGGAGACCAGTTCTATCCTACACACTAGGGCCAATTTACAGAAGCCAATTAGAGTCTGAAGAAGGGTCTCGACCCGAAACGTCACCCATTCCTTCTCTCCCGAGATGCTGCCTGACCTGCTGAGTTACTCCAGCATTTTGTGAATAAATTGATTTGTACCAGCATCTGCAGTTATTTTCTTATATAACCTGCAAACCTGCACACTTGCACGTCTTTGGGATGTGAGAGGAAACCGGAGCACCCGGAGAAAACCCACGTGGTAATCGGGAAAACGTACAAACTTTGTAGAGACAGCACCCGTGGTCAGGATCGATCCCGGGTCTCTGGCGCCATAGGGGAGTAACTCTACCGCTGTGCCACCGTGCCGCCCAAACGGAGGACTCAGTCTGAAGAAGGGTCCTGACCTGAAACGTCACCTATCCATGTCCTCTGGAGATGCTGCCTGACCTGCTGAGTTACTCCAGCACTCTGAGAAACGTCACCTATCCAAGTCCTCTGGAGATGCTGCCTGACCCGCTGAGTTACTCCAGCACTTTTCTAATGCGAGGCATGAGGTTGGCTACAGAGACAAGTTTGGAATCTGCATCCGGTCCACTGGACATTTAGCATTTTAGACAACCAAAAAGGTATTGCACCTTTGGTGATGGTGTGGGCATGTCCAAACATGCTTCTATGGATGAAGGAGCTTGATGTTGAATTTAGTTTATTGTCACGCGGACCGAGGTGCAGTGAAAAGCTTTTGTTGCGTGCTAACCAGTCAGCGGAAAGACTGTACATGATTACAATCGAGCCGTCCACAGTGTACAGATACATGGTAAAGGGAATAACGTGAATAACGTTTTAGTGCAAGAGTGTGAACCTGGTGTCCAGCTAAGTCCTGTGTCTCATTGCTTTTATCAGAGTGTGACTGAATGGGGCAGCTGCTTTACAGAGAGAAAGGAGCTTTTAATCTCCCCATCAATTTATTTGGGATGAAAAGCATTGCTCATCTTCATTAATTTATCATGATTTTGTGGTATAATATGCCATGCGCTCGTGTACAGGTATAACAATCTTACAGAGGTAGACACAAAAGGTGGAGTAACTCAGCATCTCTGGAGAGAAGGAATGGATGGCGTTTCGGGTCGAGACCTTTCTTCAGACTGATGTCAGGGGAGTGGACGGGACAGAGATAGAATGTAGTCGGAGACAGTAAGACTGATGGGAGAACTGGGAAGGGGAAGGGGATGGAGAGAGGGCTATTTGATGTTACGGAAAAACAGAGACACTCTTCTGATGTTCTTTTTCAAGTCAAGTTGAGTTTATTGTCCTGTGCACAAGGACAGTGAGGTACAGGAGCAATGGAAATGTCCTTTACAGCAGCATCACACGCACACAGATTCAGACAAACAAACTATACCTAAATCATACTAAATTACACGTAAAATAACCCAAAAGAAGGCAAATTGTTTTAGGTATAAAACACAACCTTAGTGCCAAACTTTAGTGCAGGGTGGCACGGTGGCGCAGCGGTAGAGTTGCTGCCTTACAGTGCCAGAGAACCGGGTTCGATCCTGACTATGGGTACTGTCTGTACGTCGTTTGTATGTTCTTCCTGTGACCACTTGGGTTTTCTCCAGGTGCTTCGGTTTCCTCCCACACTCCAAAGACGTTCAGGTTCATAGGTTAATTGGCTTTGGCAAGAAAATGTAAATTATCCCTGGTTAATCCCTGGTAAATTATCCCTCGTGTTAGTGTACGGGATCGCTGGTCGGCGCGGACTCGGTGGGCCGAAGGGCCTATTTCTGCGCTGTGTCTCTAAACTATAAACTAAACTAAACAATTTGAAGAGCAAATCAAGTCCGAGGTCGTGCAAGAAGTGGACCATAGTGTTCTGCTGTTGAGCTAGGATTTGGGATGTGCAGGTGGGTTCAGGAACATGGCAGTTGTAGGAAAGTGTCTGTTCCTGAGCCTGGTGGTGTGGGACTTCAGGCTTGTGTACCTCCTGCCCGAGGATAGCAGTGAGCAGAGGGCACGGCCCGGTTGATGAGAGATGCCGCCTTCTTAAGGCAGCGCCTGATGTAGGTGCTTTTGATGGAGGGGAGGGCTGTGGCCGTGATGGACCGGGCTGAGTCCACCACCCTCAGTGAAAAATAGTCAATCATAAAAAGCCTCACTGAGGAAACAACATGGGTGCTTTTATAACATCTGTATACTAAAACTCTCGTTTGTTTGACAATAGACAATAGACAATAGGTGCAGGAGGAGGCCATTCGGCCCTTCGAACCAGCACCGCCATTCAATGTGATCATGGCTGATCATTCGCAATCAGTACCCCGTTCCTGCCTTCTCCCCATACCCCCTGACTCCGCTATCCTTAAGAGCCCTATCTAGCTCTCTCTTCAATGCATTCAGAGAATTGGCCTCCACTGCCTTCTGAGGCAGAGAATTCCACAGATTCACAACTCTCTGACTGAAAACGTTTTTCCTCATCTCAGTTCTAAATGGCCTACCCTTATTCTTAAATTGTGGCCCCTTGTTCTGGACTCCCCCAACATTGGGAATATGTTTCCTGCCTCTAACGTGTCCAACCCCTTAATAATCTTATATGTTTCGATAAGATCTCCTCTCATCCTTCTAAATTCCAGTGTATACAAGCCTAGTCGCTCCAGTCTTTCAACATAGGACAGTTTGTTTGTTTCTGAACTACAGCCAAAACGGTACACGATAGCGCAACAATTTTAGGCCCACCTTACTCACCGTCGTCCCTTTGGTGCTAATGGAAGAAGTTTCATTGAAATTGGTGTTATATTTTTAAAGTTATTCACATTTTAAAGTTTAAATCTATCTCCTAGGGAGGGAGGGGGGGATGGAGGGAGGATAAGGGGGGTTGAGGGGGATGGAGGGGAAGGGAGGGAGGGGGGAAGGGAGGGAGGGGGGTAGAGGGGAGAGGGAGAGGAGAGGGTGCTACAGCAATGCAGGAGAGGTTTCGGCCCAACGGCTCCACTTGGTCTAGTTAATTATACAACACAGATTAAATTTACAATGGGGTGGATCAAGGTGCTTTTAATCAATTACTGCGCTGAGCAGGTTAACTTTAAAGCATGTGGACCATTGCAAGCCCTTCTTCAGAGCGATTGTAGAAGGGGAGCAGAACCTGGAAAATAGGTCATGGCAAGGCACAGAGTGATAGGTGGATACAAGTGAGGGGGGGAGGTTGATAGACTGATGATAGGACAAAGGCCAGAGAACAAAAGCCAAAAGGTGTGAGATAAGGAGATAAGGAGCGAAGAGGTGTCAAATGTGATGCCAGAGGATGGAATACACATGTATGGGGGGGTGGTGGGGGGAGGGGGAAGAAATAGGTTTGCATCTAGGTGGGATGCAGGGAAGAGAGGGGGGGGGGGGGGGGGATAAAAGGGAGGATGATTAAGGTCGGTTAATTACCTAAACTTGAGGAATTCAATGTTTCCAGAGACGCTGCCTGTCCCGCTGAATTACTCCAGCTTTTTGTGTCTATCATCAAAGTTTATACCGTTGGGTTGTAGGCTACCCAAGCAGAATATAAGGTGCTGTTCCTCCAGTTTGAGTGTAGTCTCACTCTGACAATGGAGGAGTCCCGGGACAGGAAGGCCAGTGTGGGAATGGGAAGGGGAGTAAAATGGTTGACAATCGGGGGATCTGTCAGACAGAGGGTAAGTGTTCGGCAAGACGGGGTACCACTGCAGGTTACCCTGCAAGGCGGAGAGTGGCCAATCGCTCCATTGTCGGGCCTGTTGCAGTTTTATTCTGTTTCTGGGCTGATTCGTCGGCAAGAGACTGTTGACGGCCGTGGTCTTGTATTTTTCAGCGCGGTAGCAAACATGCTGGAATGGTTCCTGGTGGATGAGCTGAGTAAACAAGCGAGCCTTTTTGTCAGCAGCAAAATAAGCCGGCCATATTTCTCTATTGGCGGGTCCCGTAATTCTATACACTTGCTTGACAGCTTTAAAGGCTTCATGGTGGGAAGCTTGGAAGCTCGTGACAATTTGGCTGCTTGACAATCCTCCAGCTTGCCTGTATTTGGGTAACAAACGTTAAACAGAAAGACATATTAACAGAACATCAACAGTGTCCCCACAGAAGGGTAGTAGTAATTGTTCAGTGCGTATTCAACAAGGGTGGCACGGTGGCGCAGCTGGTAGTGCGAATGTGTGGGAAGGAACTGCAGATGCTGGTTTACACTGAAGATAGACATAAAATGCTGGAGTAACTCAGCGGGACAGACAGCATCTCTGGTGAAAAAGAATGGAAACGTCACCCATTCCTGAAGAAGGGTCTCGACCCAAAATGTCATCTATTCCTTTTTTCTGGAGATGCTGCTTGACCCACAGAGCAACTCAAGCACTTTGTGCCGATAGCTGGTAGAGCTGCTGCCTAACAGCACCAGAGACCTGGGTTCGATCCTGACCTCAGGTGTTCTCTGTATGGAGTTTACATGTTCCTCCTGTGACCGCATGAGTTTTCTCCAGGTGTCCCTCATTCCTCCCACTTTCCAAAGACGTGCAGGTTTATAGGTTAATTGGCCTCTGTAAATTGACCGTTGTTTGTAGGGAGTGGATGTGAAAGTGGGAGTGGATGTGAAGCATAGAACTAGTGTGAATGGGTGATCAATGGTCAGCATTAACTCGGTGGGCCGAAGGGCCTGTTTCCGCGCTGCATCTCACCACCCTCTGACTTGAAGCTTTAGTCAATTCTTTGACCAAAATCTTCATTCCCTTTCACATAATGTCCAGCTTCTCGCCCCATTGTTGCAAACACTTTCACTCGGTCCACCATTTCCCCACCGTCATGTCATTGCCCAGTGCATCCCATTGACATACAGGACTGGTCACAAGTCCACTGGAAAAGGCATTCCTAAAATCAAAATGAATGACACTATGACTTCTGCATTTATTGCCAACTCGGAGTTTCATTGGCGACGAAAATCGAAGTGCTATTATGCTGGTAATCTTTTGAGGTTTGAAGTTTGTTTCCTTGCTTTATTTTAGTCTATTATTGTCACGTGTACCGAGGTAAAGTGAGAAGCGTTTATTGCGTGCTATCCAGTCAAATAAAAGACTACACACGATTACAATCAAACCAGCCACAATGCACTGATTCGGGAGTCTGAAGAAGGGTCCCAACCCGAATCACCATCTCACTAGGTCCTGGCGCTGGTGATACCGTGACCCTCGTGTTGTTGGGGGCTCGGACATATAGTCTAGTCATAGAGTCTTACAGCGTGGAAACAACTTGCCCACACCAACCAACGTGCCCCATCTACGCTAGTCCCACCTGCCTGCGTTTGGCCCAAATCCACGTACCTGTCTCTTCTTGTGGAGAGTAGTGCGTTCAGCTGAACGCACCATGGGAACTACACTCGCCCCCCTGCAGGACCTATACATCAGGAGGTGCAGATCCAGAGCCAGCAACATTATGGGGGACCCCTACCACCCCAGCAACGGACTGTTCCAGCTGCTACGGTCAGGCAAACGCCTCCGCTGTCACGCTGTGAAAACAGAGAGGATGAGACGGAGTTTCTTCCCACAGGCCATCAGGACTGTTAACTCTCATATCACCAGGGACTAATTTAATTTACTGTATTAATTTATTTTTTGTGTTAAAAAAAAAAATTCTATTGTGTTTTGTAGTTTAGCACAATCCGCAGGCGTTGCCACTTTCATTTCACTGCACATCTTGTATATGTATGTGACAAATAAACTTGACTTGACTAGAGGTCATAGCCTCAGAATTAAAGGACATTCTTTTAGGAAGGAGATGAGAAGGAATTTCTTTTGTCAGAGGGTGGTGAATCTGTGGAATTCTTTGCCACAGACGGCTGTGGAGGCCAAGTCAGTGGATATTTTTAAGGCAGAGATAGATAGATTATTGATTAGTACGGGTGTCAGAGGTTATTGGGAGAAGGCAGGAGAATGGGGTTAGGAGGGAGAGATAGATCAGCCATGATTGAATGGCTGAGTAGGCGATGGGCCGAGTGGCCTAATTCTTCTCCTATCACTTTTGATCTTATGACCCACCACCCTTTGTGTGAAAAGGTTACTCCTCAGATTCCTATTAAATCTTTCACCCTATATCTATATCCTCTGGTTTTCGATTCCCCTACTCTGGGCAAGAGACTCTGTGCATCAACCCGATCTATTCCTCGCAAGATTTTATACACATCTATAAGATTACCCAGTCTACTCAACCTCTCCCAATAGCTCTGACCCTCGAGTCCTGGCAACATCTTCGTAAACCTCTTCTATCCTTTCCAAGTTGACACCGTCTTCACACCATCTCAGTCATGTGCTGCTGCTTGAATTGAATTGAATTGAAAACACTTGAGTTCCTTCGATGACTCTGATTAGATCTGAGCATTAAAACGTTCTTATCTTGCCTGTTCTGCGTGAAAGAAGGAATTTAGTGCGCAGAAGCTGGTTTTTATTTGCCTCTGATTATCTCATGACTACTTCAGATTAAATCCCTTTTACTGCAGATGGAGGTGATTTTGTAAATATTGACAGGAATTTGGCTTGGGCTTTTTTAGGATCCTTCAAATCCAGACCCAAATCACTCTTCACACCATCCCAAATAGTTTGAAAAGGTGTTTTATTTTTAAGTTCATCAACTCGTACGCAATTGGTTTAGATTGACTATTGTCACATGTACTGAGGTTTTTGGAGATACAGCATGAAAACAGGCCATTCGGCCCATCGCATCCACGCCGACCAACATGCACACGTACACTAGTTCTATCCTACACACTGGGGGCAATGAACCTTCAAACCCGCACATCTTTGGAATGTGGGCAGAAACCGGAGCACCCGGAGAAAACCCACGTGGTCCCAGGGAGAGCGTACAAACTCCGCACAGACAATGCCCATAGTCAGGATTGAAATGGAGTCCCTGGTGTTTTGAGGCAGCAGCTCTACTGCTGCGCCACTGTGCGACCTGAGGTACAGTGAATTGCATTCCATCCAAAGATCGGATGATACTGTACACAAATGAACTCATGTCCGGTAGGCAGAGCACGGGGGAAGATACCGACCACTGTCCCTGTTACCCACTTGAAGTACAATTTTAATTCCACTTCTTCAGCACCAATGACACTTCCGTAGAATCAATGATCCACCTTCAGCCTGGTCCACTGAGGCAGCAGCGGTGACTTATGTGAAATGGCATCTCACAGCAGGTCTTTGTGAAAGGGCTCCCTTCTTTCTTAAAAAAGAAGAGGCTTACACTTTTCACGCAATGAGGTTGCTTCAAACTTACAATTCCCATCTGCCGCGGCGGTTTGATATTTGCAATGAACTCATTTCATTCCATATTTTGCACCCACTCAATTCCATAATTTATTCTGGTAAAGGTCGTAGCACGGTGAGCAATCTCCAAGCCATAATACGTTTTAAAAAACAACTTTCTTCCATTCTTCCTTCCTTTGGAGACAGGATGCCCACCGGTCGCTGCAGCACAGCGCTGAGTTAGCTTAAAGGTTCATGTGCTATATATTTCAGGTTATGGGAGCGCGTATCTGAGCTCCCCAGCCAGCTCTTTATGAAGTGCGACTTCCTTCCCGGCTTATTTGTGGTTGCGTTCCCCTCTCCGCTCTGTGGCTGCCGTGAAAGGCAAGCCTGGTGATGCACTCCACGAACTCTGTCCACTGGGAAGAAAGAGCCCCCTCCTCTCCTTCCCCTTCCCCTCGATGACTGGCTTCCATTCCAGGTGTGTGGGCTTAGTCTCAGGGAGCCGTGCAGCGCACAACCCAGGCCTTTCAACCCATCCATGCTGGCCCTTCTGCCCATCCACACTAGGGCGGGTACTGCCGCTGACTCAGCGCCGGAGACCCCGACTTCCACCCTGACCTCTGGTGCTGTCTGTACGGAGTCTGCACGTTCTCCCCGTGACCGCGTGGGATTCCTCCGGGCGCTCCGGTTTCCTCCCACATCCCAAGTACGTGCGGGTTTGTGGGTTAACTGCTCTCTGTAAATTGTCTCTGGTGTGTCGGTAGTGGGAAAGTGGGAGAACAGACAACGAGTGTGAACGGGTGCTGCCTTACATTCCAGTCAGTATCCTAGTCAATCTGTTCTGCTCACTTTCTAATGCCACCACATCCTTCCTGTAGTGCGGCGACCAGAACTGTATGCAGTTGACAAGGAATTTTCCAAGGGCAGAGGGAAATGTAGTCACAGTAAGCATCCATTAGAAACATGGTCTTAACAGCTTGGAAACAGGCCCTTCGGCCCAGCGAGTTTGCATCGACCAGCGATCCCCCCATAAACCAGCACTATCCCACACACTAGGGGCAATTTACAATTTACCGAAGCCAATTAACCAAATAACTTGTACCTCGTTGCAATGTGAGAGGATACGGGAGCACCCGGTGAAAATCCACGCGGCCACAGGTGAAATGTTCAAACTCCGTACAGACAGCACCCGTAGTCGGGATGGAACCCGGGTCCCTGGTGCAATAAGGCAGCAACTCTGCCGCCGCGCCACCGTGCCGCACTTCAAGTCAGTCAAAGAGTTATACAGCACAGAAACAGGCCCAACTTGTCCAAGGTGCCCCATCTGTACTAGTCCCACGCATCCGTGTTTGGCCCATATCTCTCTGAGTCTTTCTTCAGAGGTTCTTCTGCAGTTGTATAGGGCCCTGGTAAGACCACATCTGGAGTATTGTGTACAGTTTTGGTCTCCTAATTTGAGGAAGGACGTCCCTGTAATTGAGGCAGTGCAGCGTAGGTTCACGAGATTGATCCCTGGGATGGCGGGACTGTCATATGAGGAAAGATTGAAAAGACTAGGCTTGTATTCACTGGAGTTTAGAAGGATGAGAAGGGATCTTATAGAGACATATATAATTATAAAAGGACTGGACAAGCTAGATGCAGGAAAAATGTTCCCAATGTTGGGGGTGTCCAGAACCAGGGGCCACAGTCTTAGAATAAAGGGGAGGCCATTTAATACTGAGATGAGAAGGAACTTTTTCACCCAGAGAGTTGTGAATTTGTGGAATTCTCTGCCGCAGAGGGCAGTGGAGGCCCAATCACTGGATGGATTTAAGAGAGAGTTGGATTGAGCTCTGGAATCAAGGGATATGGGGAGGAGTTGGGCACAGGTTACTGATTGTGGAAGATCAGCCACGATCACAATGAATGGCTGTGCTGGCTCGAAGGGCCGAATGGCCTCCTCCTGCACCTATTTTTCCTATGTTTCTATGTTATCCATGTGCCTGTACCATGTATCTCTAAACTAAACTAAACTAAACTTGGAACAAAGGTACACAGAGTAACCTCTGGACGAAGCACTTCAGTGTGATCTACATAAAGCACGATTGTTTTCTGTATTTACATCCGGAAAGTCTTTTGAAGTCGTTCATAATGCACTCTGTATTGGTTTCACGGCTGTCAATACATTGCCGTTTCAAAGTAATGCATTTGAGGAGTCTGTCTCCTCGTCCAGTTTACATTGAAGATTAGTTGGACAGCATTCATTATTATCCCCTCGGATTTGCTTCTCATCTGTTTATGTAATCCCCGGGATGCACATTTTTTTAAAAAACACTAATAGTTGCAGAGGTTAGCAGCTGGTCAGGAAAAATACTCTAGAACCTATTAAAATAACATTTTTCAACATAGCTTTTCTGCAGCCTTAATAAACAGTCGGAAAAAGGATGTCAAATGTCGAAGATGAAGCACTTAAATTCAATTTAATAAAGGAAAAGCAGGGTGCAGCCTGAATCTTTGTTTAGTTGAATTGCGGAGTGTTTTGAGGCCTGTTGTCACTGGTTGAGTAAGGCGTGGATTGGTTGGCCGGCTCAAAGTGCTTGAAAGCATCTTTGAAACATAAAGTTTGTTTCCAGTCTGGCTGGGGCAGACACTTCTGTGTAATGGAGCAGTGTTTCACCCAAGGGAGAAAACTCATTTATTTGCACTATTTATACACTAGATTCACGCCAGAATTCTCCTAGACTGGCCCACACATTTCCCACGGGGGAGCATGTCAAATCATCTCACTGCAATGTCAGGAAGGAACTGCAGATGCTGGTTTAAATCGAAGTTAGACGCAAAATGCTGGGGTAACTCACAGGGACAGGCAGCATCTCTGGAGAGAAGGAATGGGTGACGTTTCAGGTCGAGACCCTTCTTCAGTCAGACTGACTCCAGAGTCCCGCCGAGTTACTCCAGCATTTTGTGTCTACCTTCACTGCAATGTCGTCGAGATAAAAAGATTTTCCACCAGGATAATTTGGCCGGGGAAATAGCTTCGCTCCTCTCAACGATGGCTTGTCTTTTAAGCAATTTGTTTGTTAAAGTACCGGCAATTTTTTTAAATCAAATCAATTTAAAAACAAATTGGAAGATAGGAATGGTTTCAGTTATATTTCACGGTGTTGGTTTATAGCGCAAGTTCTTTGCTGGGCTACGGTTCTTGTAGAAGATAGACACAAAGTGCTGGAAAAACTCAGAGGGTCAGGCAGCATCTCTGGAGAAGAAGGATGGTTTGTATGGGTTGAATGAACAGGGCTCTGATTTGTTCTGTACCTTTAGTTTCCCTCTCCCCTGACTCTCAGTCACAAGAAGGGTCCCCACCCGAAATGTGTGTCGAGGTACAGTGAAAAGCTTTGTTTTGCATGCTATCCAATCAGACACGATAATACAATACATAAAGACAACCAAGCCAAACTCACGTACCGCGTGGGAAAGAACTGCAGATGCTGGTGTAAATCGATGGGAGACACAAAATGCTGGAGTAACTCAGCGGGACAGGCAGCATCCCTGGAGAGAAGGACTGGGTGACGTTTCGGGTTGGACTAATCTGAAGAAGGGTCTCGACCCGAAACGTCACCCATTCTTTCTCTCCAGAGATGCTGCCTGACCCGTTGAGTTGCTCCAGCACTTTTTTTTTTAACAGCTTGTTTAACCCATTGAGTTGCTTGCAAGAGCAGGCTAGGCTTTATTCACAAGCCTTAAAGTAAATGATACAAGCACAAATAAAACGTTGTATTCTGTCGCAAAGCACTTTAAAAGCAATGAAAGTATTGTAGGAACGATGTAATGGTTGTAATGCGAGAAGCCTCGCAGCTAATGTGTACACGGCAATCTCCCACAATGTTACCGGATGATCTGCAGTCATTGCTGTGATTGATGAAGAACTTTCAGAAAACTCTGGGGAACAAATCCCTGCTTTTTCCGTTTTGCTGTACCCTGTTCAAACAAGGGTTTCCTTGTCTGAATGACGAGACCATGTAGTCGAGCCATAGAGTCATACAGTACTGAAACAGGCCCTTCAGCCAACTCATCCATGTTGACCAAGATGCCCCATATATGATCGTCCCATTTGTCCACATTTGGTCCATATCCCTCTAAACCATTCCTATCCATGTATCTTTCCAAGTAAAATTTTAAATGTCGTTATCGTACCTGCCGCAACTACCTCCTTTTGCAGTTCTAGAAGGGTCTCGACCCGAAACGTCACCCATTCCTTCTCTCCTGAGATACTGCCTGACCTGCTGAGTTACTCCAGCATTTTGTGAATAAATACCTTCGATTTGTACCAGCATCTGCAGTTATTTTCTTAATATACCTCCTCTTGCAGTTCGTTCCATATACCCACCATCCTCTGTAGAAAAGTTGCCTATCAGGTTCATTCAATCTTTCCCCTCTCACATTAAACCTATGTCCTCTTGTTCTTGATTCCCCCACTCTGAGTAAAAGAGTTTGAGTTTAGTTCGAGTTTAGATTATTGGCACATGTACCGAGATACAGTGAAAAGCTAGGGACAATTTACATTTACGCAAGCCAATTAACCCACAAACCTGAACGTCTTTCGCGTTTGGGTGTTAAACTGGAACTCCCGGAGAAAATCCACACAGTCACGCGGAGAACGTACAAACTCAGTACAGACTACACCCGTCGTCTGTATCAAACCCGGGTCTCTGGTTCTGTAAGGCAGCAACTCTTTTTTTTGTATCAAAAAATACTTTATTCAAGTAATAAATATTTACAAAACATCTTCTTTTTAACAACCCCATCCGACATTTCCAGAGGTTACACGTTCAATACAGGTATTCATTTCCCAATTAACATTGAAATTTACACAGTATCCCTTATTTGGAGGGGCATCTCCACCACACCCTGCCCCCCATGTCCAGCAGCGGAAGGACCCTAGACTGTGGTCCTCCCCCACAGAGCCTTGGCGTTGGCTGCACCGAGCTTCAGTGCGTCCCTCAGCACGTACTCCTGCAGTCTGCAGCGGGCCAGCTCGCTCCGGACAGCTCGCTCCGCTGGGAGGTCAACAAGGCTCGGGCAGACCAAAGAGTGTCTTTCACCGAGTTGATGACCTTCCAGCAGCACTCGATGTCAGTCTCCGAATGCGTCCCTGGGAACAGTCCATAGATCACAGAGTCCTCTACCGCTGCGCCACCGAGCCGTCCCTTTATAAAGGGAATAAAGTGAATAACGTTTAGTGCAAGGTCAAGTCCAGTAAAGTCCCTTCAAAGATAGTCCGAGGGTCTCCAATGAGGTAGATAGTAGCTCAGGACCGCTCTCTAGCTGTTGGTACGATGGTTCAGTTACCCGGGAAGATATTAACCCTGAATCTGGACGCGTTCGATGCATTCACTCCTCCAGCACCACGCTTAGCCTGGCGTTTGGCACTCTGGCTTCTGCAATGGGACTTGGACCCAGGATCGTCCAACTCCGAGGCATCCCAGATCCAACTGATTGATGATGCTGCTGCACCTCTGCCTCCCGGACCACGATGCCCGGAGTTCTCAGTGAACCTGCTCCAGCACATCCCCCCCCCTGGGGCACGGCCAAGTTCTCAAACCTTGCATTAACCTTCACTTCTCCAGTGTGGACCAGCAGTGACCCTGCAGCACACTTTCCCCTGCTCCAAACTTCCAATTGGTATTTATTCCCTCAGCTATCAGGCCTCTGAACATTCCTTCCATGTTCAGAAGTCAGAGGAGTAGAATTAGGCCATTCGGCCCATCAAGTCCACTCCACCATTCCATCATGGCTGATCTATCTTTCCCTCTCAATCCCATTCTCCTGCCTTCTCCCCATAACCCCTGACACCCGTACTAAATCAAGAACCTGTCAATCTCCACTTTAAAAATACCCATTGACTTGGCCTCCACATCCATCTGTGGCAATGAATTCCACAGATTCACCCCCCTCTGACGAAAGAAATTCCTCCTCATCTCCTTTCTAAAGGTATACCCTTTAACCGAGATCTTCGGTTTCCTCCCACACTCCAAAGACGTACAGGTATGTAGGTTAATTGACAGGGTAAATGTAAAAATTGTCCCTAGTGTGTGTAGGATAGTGTTAATGTGCGGGGATCGCTGGGCGGCGCGGACCCGGTGGGCCAAAGGGCCTGTTTCCGCGCTGTATCTCTAAATCTAAATCTAAAAAAATCTAGGGTACTGTGGACATTGGATGCTGAGTAATATATTCGGCACTCTGTATATTTCTCTTTGCTCTCTCTGTTTTAGTTTGGTTTATTTTAGAGATACAGCATGGAATGGACCCTTCCGTCCATCAAATCCATACTGGCCATCGATCACCCGTTCACACTAGTTCTATGTTGTCCCAGTTTTGCATCATACGTACCAAGGGATAATTTACAGAGGCCAATTAACCTACAGATTTGCACATCTTTGGAATGTGGGCGGAAACCGGAGCATCCAGAGAAAACTCACACGGTCACAGGGAGAATGTACAAACTCTGTACAGACATTACCCATAGACAGGATCGAACCCGGGTCCCTGGTGCTGTTAGGCAGCAACTCTACTGCTGCACCACTGTGTCGCCCGTATCAACTGAAAACAAATACAAGACCAAATTGTCATACAGCACGGAAACAGGTCCTTTGGCTCAACTCACACTGCCGAACAAGGTGCCCCATCTAGGCTAGCTTGCCCATGTTTAGCCTATATCCCACCAAACCTTTCCTATGCATGTACCTGGCCAAGGACAGACAAGGGTGTGTTTTATCTTTGGCTGAAAGGTGAGGCAGTACTGTAGAGTCATAGAGTCATACAGCACAAAACCAGGCCCTTCGGCCCAACTCATCCATGCCGACCAAAATGCCCCACATCAGTTAGTCCCATTTGCCCACATTTTCCCCATATCCTTCTAAACCTTTTCTATCTGTGTACCTGTCCAATGATCTTGTAAATGCTATTCTAGATAGGTTGTTGATTAATAAAGGTGTCAAAGGTTATGGCGAGAAGGCAGGAGAATGGGGTTGAGAAAGAAAATAGGTTAAAAATGAACGAATGGCATGGCAGACTCGATGGGCCGAATGGCTTCATTCGTATGCCTGATGAACTATTTTAGCATTGCTCTCTAAATGATCTCGAACTAAAATAACATTTTGTACAGAGAGGAGAGGAAGGGATCAGGAGAGGGTGTCTTCCCGGACTTAAGCTCTACCCTGGAGTATATGATTTTCTCCCTCCTGGGAAAATAGATGCAGCAGTGAATGTTTCAAAGGCAGATATCAAGTTGGCACTCTCAACATAGAAACATAGAAAATAGGTGCAGGAGTAGGCCATTCGGCCCTTCGAGCCTGCACCGCCATTCAATATGATCATGGCTGATCATCCAACTCAGTAACCTGTACCTGCCTTCTCTCCATACCCCCTGATCCCTTTAGCCACAAGGGCCACATCTAACTCCCTCTTAAATATAGCCAATGAACTGGCCTCAACTACCTTCTGTGGCAGAGAATTCCACAGATTCACCACTCTGTGTGAAAAAAAACATTCTCATCTCGGTCCTAAAAGACTTCCCCCTTATCCTTAAACTGTGACCCCTTGTTCTGGACTTCCCCAACATCGGGAACAATCTTCCTGCATTTAGCCTGTCCAACCCCTTAAGAATTTTGTAAGTTTAACATCACGGAGAGTGGCATCAGCTGTGAAGCAGGGGGTTTGTGTAACGAGGGCAGCCATGCAGCGCATAGAGCTGCCGCCTCACAGCGCCGGAGACCCGGGTTCGATCCTGACCTTGGGTGCTGTAGATCAATCCCCTAGACGGATTGATCCATGCCTGACTTTCGTATTGCTAACCTGATCTATGGTCCATGCCTGGGTTTGGAGTGTTATCTGTATTATGCTGCTGATTAAATGCGTTTCACTTTGTAACCGTGATGTGTGCCATGCAGAGGTTTCCTCACTTGCTCTCTGCATTGTATTTGTAATAAAACGCTTATATAGAAGTTAAACGATTTGTGGAAATCTACACTTCGTACGGGTGCTGCCTGCGTGGGGTTTGCACGTTCTGCCTGAGACCGCGTGGGTCTCCTCCGGGTGCTCTGGCTTCCTCCCACATCCCAAAGGCGTGCGGGTTTGTAGATTAATTGACATCTGTAAATTGTTCCCTGGTGTGTAGGGAGTGGATGAGAAAGTGGGATAACATGGAACTAGTGTGAAGGGGTGATCGATGGTTGACGTGCACCGAAGGGCCTGTATCTGTAAATAGAGCACAGAAGCAGACTATTTGGCCCATTGGTTCCATGTTGGCCCACTCGGGTCTCTTGCTATTCTACACGTCCCTGTATTTATTTCTCCTTTCAATGTGCTTATTCCACATCCTTTCAAATGCATCTTAAGCGCTATGGATGCTGTCCGTGCGGAGTTTGCATGTTCTCCCTGTGACCCTATGAGTTTTATTAAGATTATTAAGGGGTTGGACACGTTAGAGGCAGGAAACATGTTCCCAATGTTGGGGGAGTCCAGAACCAGGGGCCACTGTTTAAGAATAAGGGGTGGGCCATTTAGAACTGAGATGAGGAAAAACCTTTTCAGTCAGAGAGTTGTGAATCTGTGGAATTCTCTGCCTCAGAAGGCAGTGGAGGCCAATTCTCTGAATGCAATCAAGAGAGAGCTGGATAGAGCTCTTAAGGATAGCGGAGTCAGGGGGTATGGGGAGAAGGCAGGAACGGGGTACTGATTGAGAATGATCAGCCATGATCACATTAAATGGCGGTGCTGGCTCGAAGGGCCGAATGGCCTCCTCCTGCACCTATTGTCTATTGTTTATGGGTGCTCTGGTTTCCTCCCACATTCCAAAGACTCACAGGCTTGTCGGTTAATTGGCTTTGTAAGTTGTCCCGAGTGTGCAGGATGGAACTAGTATACGGGTGATCGCTGGTCAGCATGGACTCGGCAGGCCGAATGGCCTGTTTCCGCGCTGCATCTCTGAACTAGTTGCCTTTCAACTCTCTGCCAAAATAATGCTCACAGCTATTGTCCTGGCAAAAAAGAATAGTATGCTCAAGCAAAACATATATTTGAACTTTTTTGTTTCAAGTTAAAGCTTCTGGTGTGTAGAATTTCCACAGTTTGGAAGAAATAAAGCTGTGTAAGTCAGAGTAATTTATGACTGTATGGTCAGATCAACTCAGTAAACGATTCTTTCTCCTCACAGCATCCGTGCAGAGAATTTAAAATGAAAAGCGTGTTTGTTTTGGATAACGTCTCTCTCCGTTCATCCCAATGGCTGGGTTTCAGATTCCCCCGGTAATAAAGATAAGCTGATTGTAAAGCGTTTGTCAGCGCAGTTAAAGTGCCACAAGTCGGCAGAGGTTCCCAGCTTTCTCACTGTAGATTTTCCCAGCCGTGGTATGTTGATGCCGACTGTCTGTAGGTGAAGAGTTTGCTGGTATATTCCCCACAGTTATTGTAACCTGGGCCAATTTTGTTCTTGCACGTTTATCCAGATGTGAAGTGATCATTAAACAGCTGCATGCAATTAGACCAGGTGAAGAAGCCAGCAGAATTACAACTCCACGTAGCACTTGGAAGGGTGAGGAAGCTGTGCAATGAATTATTATTTTGCTAAAGGATCGTTTTGCACCCACCCTCTCTCCCCCACCTTCCTCAAAACGAAGAGACAGACAGGCGAGATGCTGCAACATCAGTTTTCCTTGTTGTGATCACTGAGGAAGTGGCCTCCAGCCCAACGCTTCACAGTGGCTCAATTGTCTACCTGCCCAGGCCCGATCTGTGGAACTCATTGTCACCCAAGCTTGGCGTTACAAGTCAGGACCCCGTGATCACCACTTGCAACAAGTGAGAGCGATTTTAAATCCGGGAAGACACCCTCTCCTGATCCCTTCCTCTCCTCTCTGTACAAAATGTTATTTTAGTTCGAAATCATTTAGGGAGCAATGCTAAAATAGTTCATCAGGCATAAGAATGAAGCCATTCGGCCCATCGAGTCAGCCATGCTATTTGTTCATTTTTGTCCTATTTTTCTTTCTCAACCCCATTCTCCTGCCTTCTCGCCATAACCTTTGACACCTTTATTAATCTACCACCTATCAATAATAGCATTTGTGCAGGTACGGATAGAAACGGTTTAGAGGGATTTGGACAACATGTGGGCAAATGGGACTAACTGATGTTGGGCAACTTGGTCGGCATGGATGAGTTGGGTCGAAGGGCCTGTTTCTGTGCTGTATGACTCTCTGACTCCACTGTACTGCCTCATCTTTCAGACAAACGTTAAAGAACGCCTTGTCTGTGCTTGGCCAGTTTAAAGGAGATGCGTGGAGCACAGACGGTCATGAGGGCCTGGGATTCACTGCCGAAGGGGTGGTGGTGGACACAGATACAATCGTGGCATTTAAAATACTTTTTGATAGGCACATGGGTATGTAAGGAATGGAGTGATATGGATTCTACACAGATAGATAAGAGATCGTCTTGGCATCATGTTCAGCAGAGACTATGTGGGCCGAAGGGCCTGTTCTTGTACTGTGCATGCTCTATGTCCAATCTCTTTTGTCCTTTCCCTTGCGCTCATTCCTGCTCTGTCTTGTTCTCATCAATTCTCTTGCACCCTCTTGCATTTTCTTGTTCTCTCTGCTGCGTTGGCCTTTATAACATATTGCTCACAGTTTCTTTCAAGCCTGCTTTCTCTTGCAAGAAAATTGACACAAAGTGCTGGAGTGACTCAGTGGGTCAGGCAGCATCTCTGATAGTCATGGATTGGCAACGTTAAGATTTGGGACCCTTCTTCAATAGACAATAGACAATAGGTGCAGGAGGAGGCCATTCGGCCCTTCGAGCCACAACGCCATTCAATGTGATCATGGCTGATCATTCTCAATCAGTACCCCGTTCCTGCCTTCTCCCCATACCCCCTGACTCCGCTATCCTGAAGAGCTCTATCCAGCTCTCTCTTGAATGCATTCAGAGAATTGGCCTCCACTGCCCTCTGAGGCAGAGAATTCCACAGATTCACAACTCTCTGACTGAAAAGGTTTTTCCTCATCTCAGTTCTAAATGACCTACCCCTTATTCTTAAACTGTGGCCCCTTGTTCTGGACTCCCCCAACATTGGGAACATGTTTCCTGCCTCTAACGTGTCCAACCCCTTAATAATCTTAAACGTTTTGATAAGATCTCCTCTCATCCTTCTAAATTCCAGTTTCTCGTGTCTGTGTTTATTTTGGTAAACCAGCGTCAGTAGTTCCTTGTGGCCTGCTTTCCCTTGTGCTCTATTCAACGATCTCTCTCCATGGTATTGTTTTGATGCTTCATTCTGAGTTCACAAATAGAAAATAATTAAACTGGTGGCTTTAACATAAAAGCTCTTCCACACTTTGGTTTTTTTTCCCACACAGTCCCTATGCATTTAAATAGTCCATTTACAAAACACCTGGTGAATGGATAGCTTCTACATTAATCAAATACTGTTGACAGAGACCAGGTGAGACAATGGTGACCTTGCAGACACCTGCCTAATTTAAACTGATGACTGTGATCCCAGCTTTGAAAAGTCAATATTAGTGCAAATTCACCTCTTTAGAATTTCGTAAATAAATAAATATGGTTCAGATTAAAAAGTTATTTGTGTGCAACTCACACCTGCTGTGTGACAATGAGTGTGTGACATCACTCATATGTGACCGGTGTGGGATGGGTGTAGTTTAGTTTAGTTTAGAGATACAGAGCGAAAACAGGCCCTTCGGCACACCGAGTCCGCGCCGACCAGCGATCCCCGCACACTAACACAATGGACAGTTTACAATTTTTACTGAAGCCAATGAAACTACAAACCAGTACGTCTTTGGAGTGTGGGATGTTCTTCAGACCGTAGAGATACTTTCCATATTGCTGCTTCTCAACCAAGTGAAGAACGTATCCTTGCACGCATTGGGCACAGAGTAAACGACATTTTGATGTTAGAGTTATCTTCATTGTTGACAGGTTCCACATAGATCTTCAGACCCTCCATCTCCCTCAGCTCCTCCTGCAATAGAACAGCCCCCAGCCCCAGATCACAATGTTCCTCGACGTCTGACCTCCTGGGCTACTAGATTTTAAACTCTGGCCGTGATTTTTTCGGCTGCCAATGGCCTCAGCAATGTAATTCCCTCCTAAACCTCCCCACTTCCCTTGTATCCTTCAGTATCTTCCTTCACGCCAATCTCCTCAGCCGAGGGTCAACAGCCCACGGCAAGATTGTGACTTGTCCTGCCTCATTCTCTTGTGAGGTCATTTCTTCCGAACTGTGTTGTCTTAAAGTTCCAGCAAAGAACGGCCAAGTCATAGGGTGGCACAGTGACGCAGTGGGTAGAGCTGCTACCTCACAGCGCCAGGAACGCAGGTTCGATCCTGACCTCGGGTGCTGTCTGTGTGGAGTTTGTACGTTCACCCTGTGACCACATGGGTTTCCTCCGGGTGCTCTGGTGAGGTGTGGGTTTGTAGGTTAATTTAGTTTAGTTTAGTGATACGGCCTGATATGGCCCAAAAGAGGGAACCATATTTCAAGTAACCCTTGCATTCATTCTCTCTCCGTCTGTCTCACCCCCCCGGGCCCACCCAAGTCTTATTGTTGGTATCCCTTGTTATCACCTCCTCCTCCGCAGCCAACAATGGACCATTGTGGGCTCTTTGGTCATCGGTGCTGCCTCTGATCTGTTCTGTACCTTATCAACCTCTAGTTTCCCTCATCCCTGACTCTCCGTCTGAAGAAGGGTTTCAACGCCAAACGTCACCCTTTTCTCCAGAGACGCTGCCTGACCTGCTGAGTTACTCCAGCATTTTGTGTCTATCCGGTTAAACTGGCGTCTGTAATTCCATCTTACACATTGTGTTAACAATGTTCATTATCTCACCGATATCCTTGCTTCACCACGAGATGTTACTTTAACAAGTCATTTGACATACATCATTGTGTAGGAAGTCACTGCAGATGCTGGTTCACAGATGCTGGAGTAATTCAGCGGGACAGGCAGCATCCCTAGATAGAATAAATGGGTGACATTTTGGGTCGAGACCCTTCTTCAGACTGGGAGCCTGAAGGGGAGAGGGAGACATAGAGATATGGAAAGGTAAGGTGTGAAAATAAGAGATCAATGGGGACGGAGATCAAGGATCCATTCCACATTTTCCTCAATCTCAGTCGCTTTTGACCTCTCGTTTCCACACCTTACCCTTCCACATATCTATATGCCTCCCTCTCTCCTGACTCTCAGTCTGAAGAAGGGCCTCGGCCTGAAATGTCACCTATTCCTTCTCTCCAGAGATGCTGCTTGACCCTGCTTTGTGGCGCAGCGGTAGAGTTGCTGCCTTACAGCGCGAGAGATCTGGGTTTGATCCTGACTATGGGTGCTGTCTGTGCGGAGTTTGTACGTTCTCCCCGTGACCTGTGTGAGTTTTCTCCAAGAACTTCAGTTTCCTCCCACACTCCAAAGATAGAAACATAGAAACATAGAAAATAGGTGCAGGAGGAGGCCATTCGGCCCTTCATGCCAGCACCGCCATTCATTGTGATCATGGCTGATCGTGCACAATCAATAACCTGTGCCTGCCTTCTCCCTATAATCCCTTGATTCCACTAGCCCCTAGAGCTCTATCTAAATCTCTCTTAAATCCATCCAGTGATTTGGCTTCCACTGCCCTCTGTGGCAGAGAATTCCATAAATTCACAACTCTCTGGGTGAAAAAGTTCCTTCTCACCTCAGTTTTAAATGGCCTCCCCTTTTAAATGTAATTTCGTTCGGTATCTGTACCGAATGACAATAAAGTTCTGTATTGTATTTATTCTAAGACTGTGGCCCCTGGTTCTGGACTCCCCCAACATTGGGAATATTTTTCCTGCATCTAGCTTGTCCAGTCCTTTTATAATTTTATATATTTCTATGAGATCCCCTCTCATCCTTCTAAACTCCAGTGAATACAAGTCTAGTCTTTTCAAGATGTACCTGCACATAGATGTACAGGTTTTGTAGGTTAATTGGCTTGTTGTGAATGTTTTTCAAAATTGTCCCAAGTGTAAGATAGTGTTAATGTGCTGGGATCAATTGTCGGTGTGGGCCGAAGGACCTGTTTCCGCGCAGTATCTCCAAAGTAAAACTAAACCCGCTGAGATACTCCAGCATTTTGTATCTTTCTGACGTGAAATCCATCATTGTTTTACAACTGAAAACAAGTATTCCCAGTTTAAGAAGTGCGTTCTTACTGTATCTGGTTGAGTGTGTGATTTCAGGGGAATTTGTATGGTCACAAGTTTAATTTAATTTGAGAGTTGTGGATTTGTTTTCCTGCACCTTTGCTATAACAACAGTAAAACTATGTACCTTTAGCCTTCTGATCGTTGTGGCCAGATGCAGGTGAAAGAGCAAAGCTTGGATATACGGGCAATTGTTATACGTTTTTAAGAGCGCTGTGCTAATTAGCTGAAGGATTTAAAGCCTTTAATTTTTATTGGCATTGTGGCCGGAGGAAGTCAGTCAGTATGTGTCTAGTCAGTAAGTGTCGCAGGCTTCTTCAAATATTTGCCTGTAATGCTTCAGCTAATAAATGCAACACTTGCACACATGTGCACACAAGGGTCAGGGCAGAGGTCTGGATTTGACATGTCGGTAGACACAAAAAGCTGGAGTAGCTCAGCGGGACTGGCAGCATCTCTGGAGAGAAGGAATGGGTGACGTTTCGGGTCGAGACCCTTCTTCAGACTGGTTAGGGATAACGGAAACGAGAGATAAAGACTGCGATGTGGAGAGATAAAGAACAACGAACGAAAGATGTGCAAAAAAGTAACGATGATACAGGCCATTGTTAGCTGTTTGTTGAGTAATAATGGTTTTATCTCTCTACATCATCGTCTATATCTCTCATTTCCCTTACCCCAGTCAGACGAAGGGTCTCGACCCGAAACGTCACCCATTCCTTCTCTCCAGAGAGGCTGTCTGTCCCGCTGAGGTGCTCCAGTTTTTTGTGTGGATCTTCGGTTTAAACCAGCATCTGCAGTTCCTTCCTACACATTTTGACGTTTGGGTGACAGTTGCTGAGGGTGTCTGCCCCTTTGTCCTTGTTCCCGTGCAGGTTAAAGGGTGCAGTGCATCGCAGCAGAAAAGCTAGGCTGGCTGATAAAGTGGTGTGATGATGGCGTGCATGTTTCACAACAGCCCGGCAGAGATGGATACGTCCAAGATTCCCCAGCAATTATGAAATGTTCACAAGCTTGAAGGTGCCAGGCATTGAAAAAAATTACTTTGGGGGGAAAAAAATAAGATTATCAAATGAAGGCATGACAATTTCCAAGGCATTGTAAGACTACCAATGATCACGTCATCTGAGATGGGTGACTTGAAGCTTTGCCTATACGCGTAATCCAGAGATGCTGTCTGACCTGCTGCTTTACTGCTGCTTTGTGTCTTTTTTTGTAAACCAGCATCTGCAGTTCCTTGTGTCTACCACATTTTCCTCAAGGAATCTTGTAATTGATTATGGCACAGTGGCGCATTTGGTAGAGTTGCCGCCTCACAGCACCAGAGGCCCGGCTTCATCCTGACCTCGGGCGCTGTCTGTCTGTGTGGGGTTTGCACGTTCTCTCTGTGACCCCGTGGGTTTTCTCCAGGTGCTCCAGTTTCCTCCCACATCACAAAGACGTGTGGGTTTGTGGGTTATTTGGCCCTCTGTAAATTGCCCTCAAGAAAGTGGAACACATAGAACTGCTGAGTCGATGGCCAGGCGGACTCTGTGGTTGAAGAGACTGCATCTCCAAACGAAACAAAACTTCCAAACCTTGCTTCACCAAGACATTACTTTAGTAGGTCATTTGACCGACATTATCCCACCATGTTTTGCAATTGAAAAAATAATTCCCAGTGTAAGAAATGCGTTGTTATCTGGATAAAAGAACACATTTCTTAAACTGGGATTTTTTTTTCTTTTAACCAGATAAGAAAACAATTCTTAAACTAGGATATTTCCTATTGCAAAACATGGTCAGTTAATGTTGGTCAAATGACTAATTAAAGTAATGTCATGATGCGTGACTTCAGTGCGTGTTTTATATGTTTGCAAGTTAATCATATTGAGTAGTGGGATAGGCTTGAGTGGCTGAATGGCATTCTCCTGCTATTTTCTTACACTCTGTGGTAATAAAGTGCGCTCATATCTTCAGTGATTAATCTGAAAGACTATCAACAGAAAGGAACCATTGTGCCAACAAGGTTCATTATCTGACCATGACCTTGGTTCGCAATGAGATGCTCCATTCACTTCCAAAATGCAATTTTATTTTCTAAAGCCAAGTTCAGGCCTGTACGCCTTTGAAGTGTGGGAGGAAACCGTAAAGGCAGCACCCATGGTCAGGATCGAACACGGGTCTCTGGCGCTGTAAGGCGGCAACTCTACCGCTGTGCCACCCGTCACACCTTTGATTACGCTTTTAATTTATTTGCAGAATGTAGGTAACTCTGGCAAAACCTGTACATAGAGTCAAAGTGCCAGAGAGGATGGAAAGAGGCCCTTTGGCCCACTGTGTCCATGCTGATCATTGTCATTCTGGGCTGGGACCATTTGGCTGCATTTGGCTGGATTTTGTGATAGTATCCACTTGGGATTATATTGCCCATTATTATATCGTCCATGCATTATATTGACCATTCGTAACTACCCTTGATGAGGTGGTGGTATGGCGATTCCTTTCTTAATTTCTTCTGATGAAAATACTTCCACTGTTCTGTTAGGAATTCCAAGAGTCTTACAGCACCAAAACAGGCCCTTCAGTCCAACTTGTCCCTGCCGACCAAGATACTCCATCAAAGCTAGACCCAAATGCCCACGTTTGCCCCACATCCCTTTAAACCATTCCTATCCATGTACATATCCAAGTGTCTTTTAAATGTTGTTATAGTATCTGCCTCAACTACCTCCTCTGGCAGCTCGTTCCATACGCCCACCACCCTCTGTGTGAACAGACGGATGAAAGACTAGACACAATCATAAGTTTTGTTGGCCAGCAGATTATTAAATGACATTGGGCATAATTTGTTTCAACTGCAAATATCGAAATACTTTCAGTGTAACATAAGTTAAGATTGATGTGAAGTTATGTTTCAAATTTTTAATCTGTCTGTCGAAAATACTAGCACTGTCCAAGGACACTGCAGTGTGTGTGCTGCCTCTCATGGTACCGTGCCTCTGGCTGGGTTAGCTTTAGTTCAGAGATACAGCATGGGAACAGCATCGGCCCTTTAGCCCACCGAGCCCGTGCCGACAATCACCCGTACACTAGTTCAAACCTACGCACAAGGGACAATTTACAGAGGCCAATTAACTAAAAAACCTGCACTTCTTTGGGATATGGGAGGAAACCGGGGCACCCAGAGGAAACCCACACAGTCACAGGAAGAATGTGCTAACTCCACACTTTGCAGAGGTCCAGTACACCCAGTGCCTCTCTGTATGTTTAGTTTAGTTTTAGTTTAGTTTAGAGGCACAGCGAGGAAACAGGCCATTTAGCCCACTGCGTCCGTGCTGACCAGTGATCGCCCAACTCAACAGCACGAACATGGATGGGACAGGTTTGGAGGGATATGGGCCATATGCGGGCAGGTGGAACTAGCGTAGCTGGGACATGTTGACCGGTGTGGGCAAGTTGGGCCGAAGGGCCTGTTTCCACACTGTAACACTCTATGACTCTATGACATGCCACCAGATTCACGAACAACCTGTTACCTGCTCTTCACAGAACCTTGAAAGACCTCTCATATGCTGAGGATGTATTCTCTATCTTCCGATCTACCTCGTCGCAGTCCTTGCACTTTTTTATTCTGCACTTTCTACATTGCTGTAAAACGATATTCTGCTCTCTGTTTCCTTTCTCTTCTGCAATACCTGTTGTATTCTGAGATGGTCTGATGTGCCTGAACAGCACACAAAATACCGGTTTTCACTGTGCCTCCGTACAGGTGACACTAACAAACCAAACCCAGCTGGTGAAAGAGGTCCATCCCATGTCCTCACACTGGTTCATTTGAAGTATGTTTCTTAAAATATTTATACACGTGAGTTTTCATCGAGCCGTACAGCATGGCAACGTTCCTCAGTCCCATGTGGGCCACACGCGGGCAAATGGGACTCACTGATGTGGGGCGTCTCGGTCGGCATGGATGAGTTGGGCTGAAAGGCCTGTTTCTGTGCTGTTTGACTCTATGACTCATCTTTCAGACAAATGTTAAAGAACACCCTTGTCTGCCCTTGGACTGGTACGCAGATAGGAAAGGTTTGGAGGGATCGTCTTTTAGCTAGGGTAGGGGAATCAAGAACCAGACAACATCGGCTTCAGGTGGGAGGGGCAAGGTTTAGACTTTAGAGATGCAGCGTGGAAACAGGCACATCGATGACGATATAATTGATTAACTCCAGACTTACATTCCAGGCAATATCCTGGTGAATCTGCTCTGCACTCTCTCTGTTGCCACCACCTCCTTCCTGTAGTGTGGAGACCAGACTGTACGCAACTGAAGAGGAATTATGCAAAGGGATTTTGTTATCTCTCCTTCTTGGCTCCATTTCCTTTTGCCTCTCCTTGGCGCTAACTTATATCGGGCAGTAGGAAATGTGGAGTGATAGTGCACAGCCATTATAAACATGTTCTTCACTTTAGACTTTAGACTTTAGAGATACAGTTGGAAATGGGCCATTTGGCCCACCAAGTCCATACCGATCAGCGATCACCACGTACACTAGCACTATCCTACACACAAGGGACAATGTACGGAAGCCAATTAACCTACAAACCTGTACGTCTTTGGAGTGTGAGAGGAAACCGGAGCACCGGGAGAAAACCCACGCAGTCACAGGGGGAACGTACAGACAGCGCCCGTAGTCAGGATCAGACCCGGGTCTCTTGTTCTGTCAGGCAGCCATTGCATCACCGTGCCGCCCAATTTAATAGGAAGCAGAGGGGCAACTTTTTCACAGATGGTGGTGGGAATATGGAACGAGCTGCCAGAGGAGGTAAACACAAAAACCTGGAGTAACACAGCGGGACAGGCAGAATCTCTGGAGAGAAGGAATGGGTCGAGACCCTTCTTCAGACTCAGCCCGAGGAGGTAGTTGAGGCAGGTACTATAACAACATTCAACTTACACTAGGACAGGCAGCACATAAATAGTAACAAGGCAAGTGAAGAGGAGATTTGGACAGGTGCATGGATGGGAAAGGTTCAGAGGGAGATGGGCCAAACGCAGGCAACGCGAACTGGCTTAGATGGAGCATGGATGATGTGGGTTGAAGAGCCTGTTTCTGTGCTGTATAACGGCATGACTGTAAAATGTTGCTGTTTGTTAAAGACTGGTGAATGAAATAATTACAAGGTGGCGCAGCGGCAGAGTTGTCAACTTACAGTGACAGAGACCCGGGTTCGATCCTGACTACGGGTGCTGTCTGTGCGGAGTTTGTACATTCTCCTCGTGACCACGTGGGTTTTCCCCGGGTGCTCCGGGTTCCTCCCACACTCCAAAGACGTGCGGGTTTGTAGGTTAATTGGCTCCGGTTGTAAACTGTCCCTGGTGTGTGTAGGATAGTGTCAGGCTGGTTGGCGTGGGCCTGTTGCCGCGCTGTACCTCTAAAATAAAATCCTTGGAAGCATTGAAGTAGATTCGAGGGCCAGTGCATTACACTGCTTAAATCACTTACGGATAATCTATATACTAAAACTCTCGTTTGTTTGTTTGTCTGTTCCTGAACTACAGCCAAACCGGTGCACGATAGCGCGACAATTTTAGGCCCACCTTACTCACCGTCGTCCCTTTGGTTCTAATGGAAGAAGTTTCATTGGAATTGGTGTTATATTTTTAAAGTTATTCACATTTTAAAGTTTAAATCTATCTCCTAGGAAGGGAGGGAGGGGGGAGGGAGGGAGGGGGGGATAAGGGGGGGGTTGAGGCGGATGGAGAGGGATGATGTGGGGAGGGGAAGGGGGAGGGGGAAGGGAGGGGAGGGGGAGGGGAAGGGAGGAGAGTGGGAGGGGGGGGTGGAGGGAGGGGGAGCGGGGAGGAGGGAGGATAAGGGGGATTGAGGGGGATGGAGTGGAGGGGTGGGGAAGGGGGGTGGGGGAGAAGGGAGGGGGAAGGGGGAGGGGGGAGGAGAGGGTGCTGCACCAATGCAGGAGAGGTTTGGGCCCAACGGGTCCACTTGGTCTAGTATTAATTAAAAGTAAATAGATTTTAAAAGAGAGCCAACCGCTCCACTTTGGCACAGGAGAGTTAGTTGGTTCTGTAAGTAAACTCTTTGTGTGTGTTCGCTGGATAGAGTTGCTCAATGCTAACAGCAGAATGTGGTGCAGAATCTAGCAGTTCATCTACCCGTTAATATCAGTGCCGCTTTGTACATGTTCACATTGGCCATGTCAGCAGCAACCGTGAGTGTTCACACAGTACACAGCCGGGTAAACGCTGGGGATTCCGTGTTTATGATGTGCCAAAGATGCTACCACTGACTGAATGTGGCTTAAGGTCTTCAAGGGAGGGTGGCTTTACACTGGAGATGGAAGGAAGTGCCGATGCAGGTTTAGAGGAAAAAAAGACGCAAAGTGCTGGAGTAACTCGGCGGGTCAGGCAGCATCTCTGGAGAACATGAATAGTTGACGTCTCGGGTCGGGACCCTGCTTCTGACTGGACCCACTCCACACTCTGGTGAGGAGGGTGAAGAATGGCCTTGCTCTGTGGGCCAAAGGGCCTGTTTCTATGCTGTATCTCTAAAACTAAAACTACGATACAACTGTATTTCTCTGACTGAAAACTTGTTATATGCCACTGTGCTCTTAAAATAGGCTGCACAGCGGCATATCCCCGACCAGAAATATTGCCTATCCATGTTCTCCAGCTTTTCTCCACAAAAAGCTGGAGAAACTCAGCGGGTCTGGAGAAAAGGAATAGGTGATGTTTCGGGTCAAGACCCTTCATCATTCTCCAGAGATGCTGCCTGGCCTGCTGAGTTACTCCAGCACTTTGTGTCTTTTTTCACACCATGACGTTCTTTGTTTTGAGACCAAGCACCCTTTTTCTCTCCCCTACTTTGCCTTCCCTCCATTTTATGATTCATTGTTTCACTGATGCTTTATTGTCACATGTTCCTAGGTGAACACATGTACCTGGGAAATCTCCACACGTACCTGGGAAACATGCAAGCACTCTAGATTAGTTTAAGAAAATAACTGCAGATGCTGGTACAAATCGAAGGTATTTATTCACAAAATGCTGGAGTAACTCAGCAGGTCAGGCAGCATCTCGGCAGAGAAGGAATGGGTGACGTTTCGGGTCGAGACCCTTCTTCAGCTGACCCTTCGTCACCCATTCCTTCTCTCCCGAGATGCTGCTTGACCTGCTGAGTTACTCCAGCATTTTGTGAATAAATACCTTCGATTAGTTTAGTTTATTCTCACATGTACCGAGGTATAGTGAAAAGCTTTTGTTGCATGCTAACTAGTCAGTGGAAAGACAGTACATGATTACAATTGATCCAACCACACTGTACAGATACAGGGTAAAGTGAATATCGTTTAGCACAAGTTAAAGTGCAATTAAAGATTGTCCGAGGGTCTCCAATGAGGTCAGTAGTAGCTCAGGACAGCTCTCTGGTTGGTGGTAGGAGGTTCAGTTGCCTGACAACAGCTGAGAAGAAACTGTCCCTGAATCTGGAGGAATGCTTCTTCCTGCTCCTGTGTGATGGAAGATAAGAAGCTCAAAAGCGCGCACTACCAGGCTCAGGAACAGCTTCTCACCCTCTGTTATCAGGCTTCTGAACGGTCCTTCCATAAGCCAGGGTACTGTCTGATTCACCTCCACACCATTGCTGACATTGGACTCTGGAACTGGTGTGCTACAATGCTGAGAACTATATTCTGCACTCTGAATCTCCCCCTTTGCTCCACTTGAGTTGGACTTGATTGTATTTGTGTCTAGTATTATCGAATCTGACTGGATAGCATGCAAAGCGAAGCTGTTCACTGTACCTCGGTACACGTGACAATAATAAACCTACACCTGACACTTCCAGCCGCGTGCCATCAGGTTAGGGGCAGCTCTGGCCGTGAGCATTGCCAGGCGTTGGTGCCGGTGACGAGCAGCACCAAACCTCCTATTACTCACCAGTCGCCCACTGTCTGCCCCCATCTTGCTGAGGTTGTTTCCACAGCAGTGGGCAAACGCCAGGGCTTTGTCAATAGCCAATAATGCTTTATTTGTCACGCATGCAACTGCGCAGAGAAATTGTTTTTGCATGTAACACAAATGTGGGCGCTGCCAGTGTTGCAGTGCTGATTGTTTAGGTGCCGGAGCAGTCACTGGTGCCAGAGCGACCACTGTTAAACTCCCCGCCAGTTAAAATTCCCCACTGTTTATTTTGGCATTTGTTTACAGAGGTGCCGGGGCGGCGCTGTGGTGAGCTACGCCAGCACTGGGCCCCTGGGTGCCGCCATGTTTTTGGCGGCATTATTCAAAGTACAATGCCCAGTCGGCCCGTGCGCTCGATGTACTGGAGCACTTCCCGTGAACCAATATCCCTCTCCTCCCCTCTCCTCGCCCAGCCATCTTTGTGTCCCACGGGCACCTCCTGCAGCCGACCTTGAAGGCGCTGGAGGCATCCATGTTCACCGTCCTACCAGCCTTTGCTGTACTGGATGATCAGTTCCGTTCTGCACAAGGTTACTGCTGACAGCAGTATTCCTGTGCATTCCTCAACACACTCATTCAATTATGGCTGCTTCTCTTCAATCCAACCATAACTGAGGTTCATCCAAAGGCTCCCAAAGGCAACACTGCAAAACCTAAACTGTTTACACCAACAAGCCATGGCAGAAGCATACTGTCATTTTATAAGCTGACCACATACCACATGTACTTTTCCGTAGATTACTGTCTTGAAAAAAGCATTGTTAAAAATAATTCAAATTGAACACATAAATAACACCCCAGTCCCAGATTTATGGCACTGACTGGGTGTGGATGCAGATTGTAATGTCATTGTACAGGAATCAACTGCAGGTGCTGGTTTAGGCCGAAGGTAGACACAAAAAGCTGGAGTAACTTAGCGGGTCAGACAGCATCCCTGGAGAGAAGGAATGGGTGACGTTTTGGGTCGAGACCCTTCTTCAGACTGAGAGTCACGGGAAAGGGAAACGAGAGATATAGACGATGACGTAGAGAGATAGAGACAACGAATGAAAGATATGCAAAATAATAACGATGATAAAGGAAGCAGGCCATTGTTAGCTGTTTGTTAGATGAGAACGAGAAGCTAGTGTGACTTGGGTGGAGGAGGGATAGAGAGAGGGAATGCAGGGGTTACTTGAAGTTAGGGAAATCAATATTCATACCACTGGGCTGTAAGCTGCCCAAGTGAATATGTGATGCTGTTCCTCCAATTTGTGTTTATCCTCACTCTGACAATGGAGGAGGCCTTGGACAGAAAGGTCAGTGTAGGAATGGGTAGGAGAATGAAAGTGTTTAGCAACCGGGAGATCGGGTAGGTCCAGGCGGCCTGACTAATTAATGGATTTTTAGTTATTGCTTGACCGCTTCACATAAACTTCACCTGATTGATTCCTGTGCCCAGGAATAAGCTGCTCCTGAGTCTGGTGGTGCGCGCTTTCAAGCTTCTGCTGGATGGGAGCGGGGAGAAGAAGGAATGACCGGGGTGGGACAAGTCTTTGATTGTGTTGGCTGCTTTTCTGAGGCAGCGTGAAGTGTAGATGGAGTCGGTGGTGGGGAGTGTGGTCTGTGTGATGGACTGGGCTACATCCACAACTCTGCAATTTCTAACACTCTTGAGCAGAGCTGTTGCCGAACAAAAGCTGTGATGCATCCTGACTATCCTCTCTATGGGGTATCTGTAGAAGCTGTAAGAGTCATTGGAGGCATGCCGAATTTCCTCAATCTCCTCAGGAAGTAGAGGTGTTGATTTGTATTTTTGCCTGTTGTTTCAATGTGGTTGGACCACGACTCACCATTGATAATATTTACGCCAAGGAACTTGGCAACCATTTCCACTTTGGCACCATTGATGCTTCCTGAAGTCAATAACTAGCTCCTTTGTCTTGCTGACATTCGGGGAAAGATTATTGTCCTGACACCATGTCACTAAGTCCCAATCTCCTTCCTGTACTCTGTCTCCTGACTCCTAGCTCCAGGAGTTTGAAGATGAGTTTGGATGGGATTATGGTGTTAAGGGTGGATTCAGGTGAAGAAGGGTCTCGACCAGAATCATTGTCTGTCTATTCCCTCCACATATGCTGCTTGACCTGCCGAGTTCCTCCAACAGTTTATATTTGCTCAGCAATTAACCCTTGTTGAGTCCGGCTTGCCACAGTGAAAGACACTTGCCCAATACCTAAATCAGCCGCGATTTTTACCCACAATTATAAGAACCCGCAGAAAGTTATTCCAAAGATAGACACAAAATGCTGGAGTAACTCAGCGGGAAAGGCAGCATCTCTGGAGAGAAGGAATGGGTGACGTTTCGGGTCGAGACCCTTCTCTCTGGAGATGCTGCCTGCCCCGCTGAGTTACTCCAGCATTTTGTGTTTATCTTCAGTTTATCTGCCGTTCCTTCCTACACATCAAGTTGTTCCAACCGACGTGCTTCTTCTGTATGTTTAGAAAGTATTTTAACCCAAGTCATAGGAACGACATCCACAAGGTTGCATCCGATTCTTCCTCTGAATTCAGAGTAAAATGGGGCAGAGTGTAAAGTCAACATTGCATCAAATTCCATCAACGTTTTGACAAGCAGGGTGTAACCGAACCGTGTGGCACGGTGGTGCAGCGGTAGAGTTGCTGCCTTACAGTACTAGAGATCTGAGTTCGATCCTGACTACGGGTGCTGTCTGTATGGAGTTTACACACACTCCCTGTGACTGCGTGGGTTTTCCCCGGGTGCTCCAGTCTCCTCTCACATTCCAAAGACGTGCAGGATAATTGGGTTCTGTAAATTGTCCCTTGTGTGCAGGATAATGCCAGTGTCTGGGGTGGCCACTGGCTGGTGCAAGTAGCTGGACCAAAGGGCCAGTATCCACGCTGTATCTCTAAAGTCTAAACCGAACTGGCCTCAAAGAGTTCGGCAGCATGTTAGATAATATTTGGATGTGGGTTAGATTTCAAAAGTAACTCTCCTTTTTAATATTTTATTTGAACTAATAATAACATCTTGAGCAGATAGTTCCCGAATGTTTTTAATAGTTCGGTGGTGAAGCTGCCTCACAGCTCCAGAGTCCCGAGTTCGATCCTGTCCTTGGGTGCTGTCTGTGTGGAGTTTGCACGTTCTCCCTGTGACAGCGTCGGTATCCTCTGGGTGCTCTGGTTTCCTCCCGCATCCCAATGACGTGTGGGTTTGTAGGTTAATTGGGCTCTGTAAATTGGTCCTCGTTCATGGGGAGTGGATGTAAAAGTGGGTCAACATAGAACTGTTCCATCTGATGGAAAAGCATCCCAATGTTCCCAATGTTGGGGGAGTCCAGAACCAGGGGCCACAGTTTAAGAATAAGGGGTAGGCCATTTACAACGGAGAAACTTTTTCAGTCAGAGAGTTGTAAATCTGTGGAATTCTCTGCCTCAGAAGGCAGTGGAGGCCAATTCTCTGAATGCATTCAAGAGAGAGCTAGATAGAGCTCTTAAGGATAGCGGAGTCAGGGGGTATGGGGAGAAGGCAGGAACGGGGTACTGATTGAGAATGATCAGCCATGATCACATTGAATGGTGGTGCTGGCTCAAAGGGCCGAATGGCCTACTCCTGCACCTATTGTCTATTGAACTAGTTGTAGGAAGGAACTGCAGATGCTGATTTACACCGAAGAATGAAGTGTGAAGAAGGGTCTCGACCCGAAACGTCACCCATTCCTTCTCTCCAAAGATGCTGCCTGTCCCGCTGAGTTACTCCAGCATTTTGTGTCTAACATAGAACTAGTGATGTGTAGGAAAAAAACTGCAGTTGCTGGTACTAATCGAATATAGACAAAAAATGCTGGAGTAACTCAGCGGGCCAGGCAGCATCTCTGGAGAGAAGGAATGGGTGACGTTTTGGGTCGAGACCCTTCTTCGGACTGATGCTGCCTGTCCCGCTAAGTTACTCCAGCATTTTTTGTCTACCATAGGACTAGTGATGGTCAGCATGGGCTCGGTGGCAGGAAGGGCCTGTTTCCACGCTGTTTCTCTGAAACTGAAGCTGAAAACTAAACCTAAACTGGATGAGAATATGCCTTGTCATCGCCTACATCTCTCCGATTGACTGGGAAATGTGCATGCATTATTCAAACATTTTCATGACTTTCAACATGCCAGACAAAGGTCTAAACAACACTGGGCGCTTTGTTTATTGCTTGAAGACTTCGCTGGCCTCTGCCTCAGCGACTAAGGGAAAGGTTTGAGTGATGTGCAAATTATCCATCTCAAAGTAATTACTCGTTCAATTTTTTAGCTGAATTTAGTTTAGAGATACAGCGCGCAAACAGGCCCTTCGGCCCACCGAGTCCGCGCCGACCAGCGATCCCCGCACACTAACACTATCCTATACACAAGGGGCAATTTGCATTTATACCAAGCCAATTAACCCACAAACCTGTACGTCTTTAGAGTGCGGGAGGAAACCGAAGATCTCTGAGAAAACCCACAAGGTCACGGGGAGAACGTACAAACTCCGTACAGACAGCAGCCGTAGTCGGTCTCTGGCGTTGTAAGGCAGCAACTCTACCGCTGCGCCACCATGCCGCCCTAACTGGGAATCCTCACTGGGAAGACGGTATTTTAATGGGAGATGTCTCTTGTTTAGATGTTGCTGTTCACTGCTTATTTATTGTAGTTTTGCTTCTTATATATCTTCTGTGAGTATTGCGTTTACAGGCTTGTTATCCTGCAGCAAATAAGAATTTCATTGTGCCATTGTCAGTACATACGACAGTTAAACACTCTTGACTCTTGGCTTTGTATCATAAGATCTAGGAGCAGAATTAGGCCATTTGGTCCATCAAGTCTACTCCGCCATTTATTCATGGCTGATCTATCTATCCCTCTCAACCCCATGTGCCCTCTGCCTTCTCCCCATAACCCTGACACCCGTACTAATCAAGAATCTGTCAATCTCCGCCTTAAAAATACCCATTGACTTGGCCTCCACAGCCGTCTGTGGTAATGAATTCCACAGATTCACCACCCTCTGGCTAAAGAAATTCTTCCTTATCTCCTTTCTAAAAGTACTTCCTTTTATTCTGAGGCTGTGCCCTCTGGTCCGAGACTCTCCCACTATCGAAACAACCTCTCCATATTCACTCTATCCAAGCCTTTCACTATTAGGTAAATTTCAATGTGATCACCCCGATCCTAGTGGCATGGTGGCGCAGCGGTAGAGTTGCTGTCTTACGGCGAATGCAACGCTAGAGACACGGGTTCGATCCTGACTATGAGTGCTGTCTGTACGGAGTTTGTACGTTCTCCCCGTGACCTGCTTGGGATTTCCCCGAGATCTTTGGTTTCTCCCACACTCCAAACACATACAGGTTTGTAGCTTAATTGGCTTGGTAAATGTAAAAATTGTCCCCAGTGGGTATAAGATAGTGTTAATGTGTGGGGATCGCTGGTCGGCGCGGACCCGGAGGGCCGAAAGGGCCTGTTTCCACGCTGTATCTCTAAACTCTAAAGTAAATCTTTCTAAACTCCAGTGAGGACCGGTATCGGAAGAAAAGCAATTTTTAAATCCCGAATGTAATTTTCAGTAAAAACTCCTTTATGCTTTGTGGGTGTTGGGGAGAAGGGGAGAAATCTGAGAAGACATCAAGGTGAAGCAATGAAACCAGACTTAAGATCGTATAATTAATAAGATGTAATGTATCTAAAAGAGAATGAGCCTGTTGTTATTAGCTTTATGGACAGTTTGTAAGTTCGGAAATAATACCGTTGATAACAATGTTTAGTTTGGTTTGGTTTAGTTTTAGTATAGTTTAGTATAGTTTAGTTTACAATACAATACAATATATCTTTATTGTCATTGTACAGAGGTACAACGAGATTGGGAATGCGCCTCCCATACGATGCAATAATTTAATTAGGTAGTCAGTATTAATTAGCTAGTCATTATTAAATTAGTTTAGAGATACAGTGTGGATGCAGGCCCTTCGGCCCAGGAAGTCCATGCTGACCATCGATCACACATGTTCTCTGTTATCCCACTTTGTATCCAATCCATGCACGCTAAGCGAAAATTACAGATGTCAATTAACGTACAAACCCGCACGTCTTTATAGTCTATGAGGAAACCGGAGCACCCGGAGAAAACCCACGTGGTCTCAGGGAAAACATGCAAACTCCACACAGACAGCACCCGAGGTCAGGATTGAACCCGGTTCTCTGGCCCTGTGGGGCAGCGGCTCCACCAGCTGCCCAACTGTGCGGCTCTTTAGGGGACATTTGGCCAGTGATCATGGATAGGAAAGGCTTGCAGGGATATGGGCCAAACGCGGGCGTGTGGGACTGGTGTAGATGTGGCATCTTGGTTGGCATGGGCAGGTTGGAATGAAGGGCCTGTTTCTGTGCTGTGTGACTCTATGACTCTGTGATGTTTCACCATTTCACTGCACTTGGGTTTCCTCTTTGTAAAACAACAAATTACGTAGAAACGTAGCGTTGCCAAAGGAAGAAAAGCTGAAACCTTTGCTCTAAATGTCGGAAACACTGTTGTTTAAATTGGTTTAAGTTGTGTGTTTTCGCAGGGATCAAATAACACCTTGGTTTATTCCTGCTTTAGATGTTCCACCCACAGACTAAACCAGGGCTCCTTGATTAAACAAAATAATTCACAGGAGGCCAGGTTGCACAGTTCAGGCAGACAGGAGCAGTGATCACCGAGCCTCACTTATGGAGACTGTGGCTGACAAAAAGCTTCTAAGGAAAAAATAGTGATAGCAATCTTATTTTCTTCTCCCTGCGCAATGTTGCTGGAGAACATTTCTAGCGCCTTTTGAATTTTAGACACAAAATGCTGGAGTAACTCAGCGGGTCAGGCAGCATCTCAGGAGCACATGGATAGGTGACGTTAAGGTTCGGGACCCACTGCTAAAGTTGATAGGTGCAGCCGTATGGATTGCACACCAATGAAGGGTCCCAACTTGAAACGTCACCGAGCAAACGCAATGCTGGCATTTATTTCGAGAGGGCTTGTATACAAAAACAGGGAAGTAATTCCTGAGGCTCTGTAAGGCGCTGGTCAGGCGGCATTTGGAATATTGTGAGCAATTTCGGGCAACAAATCTGAGGAGGTTTGTGCTGGCTCTGGAGAGGGTCCAGGGGAGGTTTACAAGAATGATCCCAGGAACGAGTAGGTTAACCTCTGAAGAGAGTTTAACGGCACTGAGCCTGCATTTGCTGGATTTTTATTCACAAAATGCTGGAGCAACTCAGCAGGTCAGGCAGCATCTCAGGAGAGAAGGAATGGGCGACGTTTCGGGTCGAGACCCTTCTTCAGTCTGAAGAAGGGTCTCGACCCGAAACGTCGCCCATTCCTTCTCTCCTGAGATGCTGCCTGACCTGCTGAGTTACCCCAGCATTTTGTGAATAAATACCTCCGATTTGTACCAGCATCTGCAGCTATTTTCTTACACTGCATTTGCTGGAGATTAGAAGAATGAGGGGGGACCTCATTGAAACACAGAATAGTGAAAGGCTTGGATGGAGTGGATGTGGGGAGAATGTTTCCACTAGTGGGAGAGTCTAGGACTAGAGGTCACAGCCTCAGAATTAAAGGATGTTCTTTTAGGAAGAAGATGCAGAAGAATATCCTTCGTCAGAGGGCGGTGAATCTGTGGAATTCTTTGCCACAGAAGACAGTGGAAGACAAGTCAGTGGATATATTTCAGAGATAGATAGATTCTTGATTAGTACTGGTGTCAGAGGTCATGAGGAGAAGGCAGGAGAATGGGATTAGGAGGGAGAGATGGATCAGCCATGATTGAATGGCGGAATAGACTTGATGGGCCAAATGGCCTAATTCTGCTCCTATCAATACAATACAATACAATATATCTTTATTGTCATTGTACAGGGGTACAACGAGATTGGGAATGCGCCTCCCATACGATGCAATAATTTAATTAATTTAAACAACAACAACCCAATGAAACAAATTGTAACAGTTTTAAGACAGAATAAAGTGCAAGTAGATCTGTGCCGGTTCGCTGTGCGATGTGACCATCCGGCTCAGCAGGACCGGTTCATAGCAGCTATGGCCCTGGGGATGAAGCTGTTACTGAGTCTGGAGGTGCGGGCGTAGAAGGCCTTATGTTAACCGCAATCCACGAGACAGAGGTCCGTAATAATGAGGGTTTACTGCATTAGGTGGTAGGTGGCTGGTCACCAATCTCCTGCATTTGCAACTCGCAAATCAAGTTGCTGGCAACATTGCAGGCAATACTCTAGGAATTTAAACAGCAACATGCTCTTCCTCTTCCTGAACCGCAGAGTTGACAGCTCTTTGACAGCCTCCCCTCTCAGCGGTAATTGGTTATAACGATCTTATTGTAGTCACTGTTCGACCCCCCAGCAAGAGGTCATGAACTTCATGCAGCTTTTCCAATTGAACGTCCACCTATCACTGCCCGGAACAAAGAGACTTTTATCCCCAAAGTTTCACCGCGTAGTCACTTGTTTGAAAGCAGTGACTTCCCTGGAATAATTTCTGCAGAGAACGGAACACTCATAAACACCCACATTCATTCTGAACTACAGTTATTTTATAGATAGACTGAATGGCTACTAAAAGTAGGTCGCTAATATTGTTCCTTAGTAATGAAGGGCACAAAGTGCTGGAGTAACTCATCAGGTCAGACAACTTCTCTGGAAAATATATATTCTTGATATTCATTGTAGTAACAAGGAACTGCAAAGTGCTGGTGTCTCAACCACTCCCTCAACACAAGGGGCAATTTACAGAGGGCCAATTAACTCACTCACCCACGCATCATTGGGATGTGGGAGGAAACCGGAGCATCCTGAGGAAACCCACGCAGTCACAGAGAGAACGATTAGATAACCGTGCCTGTTCTGTCCGAGGCCTCAATAGCTCCAGTTCCTGATCCGGGTTCGATCCTGACCTCGGGTTCTGTCTGTGTGGAGGTTGTACGTTCTTCTTGTGACCTAGTGGGTTTCCTCCGGGTGCTCCAGGTTCCTCCCCTACTCCAAAGATGCGCGGGTTTGGCGGTTGGCTGGCCCCTAATGTGTAGGGAAAGTGGGATTAGAGAGAACTAGAGCAAGGGTTCCTAACCTGGGGTAAATTTCACCTACCATTATTGTTATTTGAACTGAAAATAATAATGTTAAAAACAGTATTTTTGAAAAGTTCCCCTTTGTCGGTTGCTTTATTATGGTAGAAGTGTAAACTCAAATTACTGAACAAAGCAGGGTGGGGGTAAACTTACTTTCAAAAAGTGGCCAGGGGTAAATGGAACGAAAAAGGTTGTGAACCCCTGAACTAGAGTGAACGGGTGATAGGTGGCCAGAGTAAACTTGGTGGGCCTATTTCCATGTTGTATTTAATTTAGTTTAAGTTTAGAGATACAATGTGAAATAGGCCCTTCGGCCCACTGAGTCGAGGTCGACCAGCGATCACCTGGACACTGGTTCTATCCTACATGCTGGGAACAAATTACAGAAGCCAATTAACCGACAAACCCGCATGTCTTTCGAACGTGGGGGGAAAAATGGAGCTCGCAAAGAAAACCCGTGTGGTCACAGGGAGAACGTACAGACTCCGCACAGACAACACCCGTAGTCAGGATCGAACCTGTGTCACTGGCAGCAACTCTGCCGCTGTGCCACCGTGCCGCCCTATCTCTTAAATTAAACATGGGCCAGTCACAAGAGAGATGTGGATACCAGAGGAAATGTGACAAGGGACATAGTCATGGATGTGGATGGTCACACTGTCCATCCAAGCAGCAAGAGAAAATCCCTGAGGTAAGTCGATGGGCTTTACTGATACAGCTGTGGCACAGTGGTGGAGTTGCTGCCTTATCGCGCCAGGGACCCGGGTTCCATCCGAAGCACTAAGTGTGCTTGTCTCAATGGAGTTTGTACGTTCTCCCCGTAACCTGCGTGGGTTTTCTCCGGGTGCTCCGGTTTCCTCCCACATTCCAAACACATGCAGGTTTGTAGGCTAGTTGGCTGGGTATAATTGTAAATGTTCCCACGCGTGTGTAGAATGGCGTCGGGATCGCTGGTCGGTGCGGCGGACTCAGTGGGCCAAAGGGCCTGTTTCCGCGCTGTGTCTCTAAAGTAAACTGAGGTAATTAATCCTCTTTTGAAAATACGTTCCCACTTCAGCGCGGTTTTCTGGAATCCTGCGGTGACTTTAGGTTGGCAGGTAGCTTTAAGAAGTCAGGCTCGCGGTGAGCTTTTGAAAACGGACTTGAATTCCTCACTTATGAGATTTAGAATGTATAAATCCCACCCAAAAGGTGGCTCCCATTTGTTGAACATTCTCGGCATTCACATTGTTTATAACAGACAAACACGGCCAAATCACCCGTTGTGCTTTCTCCCCCTTTTGGCTGGGAGCAGGGGAAATATTCCTGCGGTTTCCAATTGTTCGCCTGTATAACAGCGGGCCAGCCAGTGTACTGCAGGCGAATTGTAAAAGTTTTATGGGGGACTAAAGTAAGGCTGATGTTGCAGCTGAGGTATGTTGGAATCCAGGTCTGAGCAGCATGTGACTAGCCCCATGTTCAGCCGATTGAAACTAGACCGAGTTGACCTGTGACTGATCAGAAATGGCACCCACTTTGGCGGCAAAAACAAGAAGGCAGATTATTATCTCAATGGTGTCAGGTTAGGTAAGGGGGAGGTGCAGCGAGACCTGGGTGTCCTTGTACACCAGTCACTGAAAGTTGGCGTGCAGATACAGCAGGTAGTGAAGAAAGCTAATGGCATGTTGGCCTTCATAACGAGAGGACTGCCTGGAGTAAAGAGGTTCTTCTGCAGTTGTATAGGGCCCTGGTAAGACCACATCTGGAGTATTGTGTACAGTTTTGGTCTCCTAATTTGTGGAAGGACATCCTTGCTATTGAGGCAGTGCAGCGTAGATTCACGAGATTGAACCCTGGGATGGCGGGACTGTCATATGAGGTAAGATTGAAAAGACTAGGCTTGTATTCACTGCAGTTTAGAAGGATGAGAGGGGATCTTATAGAAACATATACAATTATAAAAGGACTGGACAAGCTAGATGCAGGAAAAATGTTCCCAATGTTGGGCGAGTCCAGATCCAGGGGCCACAGTCTGAGAATAAAGGGGAGGCCATTTAAAACTGAGGTGAGAAGGAACGTTTTCACCCAGAGAGTTGTGAATTTGTGGAATTCTCTGCCACAGAGGGCAGTGGAGGCCAAATCACTGGATGAATTTAAGAGAGAGTTAGGTAGAGCTCTAGGGGCTAGTGGAATCAAGGGATATGGGGAGAAGGCAGGCACGGGTTATTGATTGTGGACGATGAGCCATGATCACAATGAATGGCAGTGCTGGCTCGAAGGGCCGAATGGCCTCCTCCTGCACCTATTTTCTATGTTTCAATCCTTTGAATGGAGACACAAGGAACTGGAACTGCAAGCTTGAGACTGAGTTAGTTTATTGTTTGAGTTTAGTTTATTGTCACGTGCACCGAGGGCCAGTGAAAACCCATTGTTTCGTGCTATCCAATCAGCGGAAAGTCTGTACATGATTACAGTCAAGCCATCCACAGTGCACAGATAGGTGATAAAGGGAATAACTTGGATAATGTTTAGTGCAAGATAAAGTCCAGTAAAGTCCAAAGATAGTCTGAAGGTCTCCCATGAGGTAGAAAGTAGCCCAGCACTGCTCTCTGGCTGTGGTAGGATGGTTCAGTTGCCTGATAACAGCTGGGAAGAAACTGTCCCTGAATCTGGAGGTGTGCGTTTTCACACTTCTGTACCTTTTGCCCGATGGGAGAGGGGAGAAGTGACAATGGTCAATGGTTTCTCTATTATCACAAGGTTGAGTGAAATAAATTTTTTTTTTGCATACAGCCCAGCTAGACTATCATCATACATAAGCACAATCCCCCAGTCCATAAGTTATAGGAGCTGAATTAGGCCATTCAGCCCATCGAGTCTACTCCGCCATTCAATCATGGCTGATCTATCTATCCCTTTCAACCCCATTCTCCTGCCTTCTCTCCATAACCCCTGACACCCGAACTAATCAAAAATCTGCACCTTAAAAACACCAATTGACTTGGCCTC
Source organism: Rhinoraja longicauda (assembly GCF_053455715.1). NCBI lineage: Eukaryota > Metazoa > Chordata > Chondrichthyes > Rajiformes > Arhynchobatidae > Rhinoraja > Rhinoraja longicauda. The sequence continues at coordinate 3,858,253 of NC_135983.1, read as the reverse complement.
CAAAGAATTTTTGCTGACGAGATAGGACGCAACAAAAAACCTTTTCACTGTACCTCGGTACATGTGACAATAAACTAAACCAAACTAAACTAAACTGAGCTGCACTAAACTATCCATGTACCATGTTCCTTAGTGCCTTCTCCTGCCAGTGTGTCCTGCATTCATAGTCATTGAGTCATACAGAGTGAAAACAGGCCCTTCAGTCCAACTTGCTGAAGTGACCATGATGCCCCATCTACACTATACATGATTGCAATCAATCCGTCCACAGTGTACAGATACAGCAGGATAAAGGGACTTATGTTCCGTGCTAGATAAAGTCCAGTGAAGTCCGATTAAAGATAAGTCCCACCTGCCTGTGTTAGATAAGATTATTTGGTGAACTTTTATAACTTTGTAACTTTATCGGCACCAAAACTCTGTGTGTACTGCCTGGGTGAGTGAGGCCTGCTGTGTGATTTTACCGGGTTTGATTGCAACAACAAAGCATTTCACAATACCTAGATACATGTGACAATAAATTATTATTGAATCATTGTCCTATATCCCTCTAAATCTTAAATACCTTACATCTTAAAACTTAAAGCCTTAAATAGAGGCGGGGGCTTCGACTGTCTCGATCGCGGGAGCTTCGACTATGGATGGATCAACTGCCCCGACCGCGGGAGAACAAAGAGGAAGATGCTTAGACTTTATTGCCTTCCATCACAGTGAGGAATGTGGCAAATCTGCTGTGGTGGATGTTTATGTTAACTATTATTTAGTTGTGTGCCTTCTTGCTTTTTTTCTAGTATGGCTGCATGGTAATTCGAGTTTCACAGGGCCTTGATTAGTACACGTGACAATAAACTGACCTTTGAAACCTTTACCCAAGGTAGACACAAAATGCTGGAGTAACTCAACGGGTCAGGCAGCATCTCAGGAGAGAAGGAATGGGTGACGTTTTGGGGTGAGACCCTTCTTCAGACTTCTTCAGACCTTTATCCATGTACCTGTCTAAACGCTTCTTAAATGCTGTGAGAGTACCTGCCTTAACTACCTCCTCCGACAGCTCATTCTATATACCCACCACCCTTTGTGTAACAAAAGTTGCCCCAAAGGTTCCTATTATTTCTTCCCCCCCTCCCACCCCCCCCACCCCACCTTAAAATAGTGGCGTGGCCATCCGGTAGTCACGCCACCATCTCCTCCACACCGCTGAAACCAGTCGCGGTCTGGATGACTGCTTTGTGTTCAGTCTGCGGAGGTGACCTAGCTCACCAGTTCCCCGTCTCTTCACTTCTTTCTCCTCCCCCCTGTTCAAATGTCTTGTTGTTATTACACCTGCCTCAACCATGTCCTCAGGCAATCTGGCAGCAAAATCACATGCAGCAAGCTCGCCGTGACCAGTGTTGAGATGGCAAGTAGATGAAACGTCACCTACCCATGTTCTCCAGAGATGCTGCCTGACCCACTGAGTTACTCCAGCACTCTGTGAAACGTCACCCATCCATGTTCTCCAGAGATGCTGCCTGACCCGCTGAGTTACTCCAGCACTCTGTGAAACGTCACCTGTCCATGTTCTCCAGAGATACTGCCTGACCCGCTGAGTTCCTCCATCCAGCATGTTATACCTTTTGTTGTAAAGCAGACTCTGCAGTTCCTTGTAGTTGCAAGAAGAGACCAGTGAAGGTTACCAACGTGACATTCTCAAACCTGCTCAGCTAAACTTGGAAATGAGGAAATGGAGGGCGTGGGAGAATGGGATTGAAGGGATCCCACTGGCAGCGGGCATTGGATTCCATCGGATAAACATCCTGAGGCAGGTCTATAAAATTATGAGTGGTATGGATCGTGTGGATACGGAACCTTCTTCCCAAGATGGAAAATGAAATACCAGAGGGTGAGAGGGGCAAAGTTTAAGGTGAAAGGGGCAAAGTTTAAAGGAGATGTTTTCAGTTTAGTTTAGATGAAAGATTCCGCACAGTGGCGCAGCGGTAGAGTTGCTGCCTTATGTGTTGTATGCGACGGCTGATGGGGTGGAACTAGGGGGACTCTGGCTCTGTTGCGACTCGGGGGAGGGGGAGCAAGGGCGGAGCTGCGGGGTACCGAGGAGACACGAGTGAGGGCCTCATCTATGGTGGGAGAGGGGAACACCCATTCCCTAAAGAATGAGGACATCTCGGATGTCGTAGTGTGAAACACTTCAACTTGGGCGCAGATGCGGCGTAGACGGGGGAATTGGGAGTTGGGGATAGAGCCGTTGCAGGAAGCAGGGTGGGAAGAAGTGCAGTTGAGATAGTTGTGGGAGTCAGTGGGTTTGTAATAGACTTCAGTCATTAGTCCATTTCCTGTGATGGAGACGGTGAGATCAAGGAAGGTGCTGGTTTATGAAAAAAGACACAAAGTGCTGGAGTGCCTCAGCTGGTCAGCTAGCATCTCTGGAGAACTTGGACAGTTGACATTTCTAGTCGGGACCTTTCTTCAAACGTTGTAGGCAGTGCAATGGAGATACAAGGGTCTAAATCCTGGGCATGGGAAAGATGTCCTATCAAAAGAGTTTGGGTCTGTATTCCATTGTGTTAAGAAGATTGTGCCATTACCTTATTCAAACATTTGAGATCCCAGAAGGGCTTGACAGGGTGGATGTTGAGATGCTTTCACTGTTTAGTTTAGTTTAGTTTAGGGATACAGCGCGGAAACAGGCCCTTCGGCCCACCGAGCCCGCGCCGACCAACGATCCCCACACACTAACACCATCCTACACCCACTAGGGACAATTTTTACATTTACCAAGCCAATTAACCTACAAACCTGTACTTCTTCGGAGTGTGGGAGAAAACCGAAGATCTCGGAGAAAACCCACGTGGTCACGGGGAGAACGTACAAACTCCGTACAGACAGCGCCCGTAGTCAGGATCGAACCCGGGCCACCGGCGCTGCATTCGCTGTAAGGCAGCAACTCTACCGCTGCGTTGCCCTGGTGATGCTGTGTCAATGGTATGAGAGTCATTCACAAGGGGACATTGCTACCGAATGAAGGATCAGACAAGTATTTCTAGGATTTTCCATGTTTGAAAAACCCTACCAGGGGTTTTGGATGTTTCTGTATCTTCCCACTTACTGGTCATAGAGGCATACCGCACAGAAACAGGCCCTTCTACCCAACTCGCCCCTGCCCTCCAAGATGCCCCATCTCACTCAGCCAGTCCCATTTGCCCACGGTTGGCCCATATCCCTGTTAACCTTTCCAAAGATTGACCAATGCAGATCAATGTAGGAAAAAAAACTGCAGATGCTGGTTTAAATCGAAGGTAGGCAGAAAATGCTGGAGTTACTCGACCCGAAACATCACCCATTCCTTCTTTCCCGAGATGCTGCCTGACCCGCTGAGTTACTCCAGCGTTTTCTGTCTATCTTCAATGCAGATCAATCTTTGTTTTCAAGCCTGCTCAACCCCTAAGGCCAGTCCAGTTGGCACCTTGATTAAGATGTTCATCGTGGGCTGGACTGTTAAGTTCATAAGTTATAGGAACAGAATTAGGCCATGTGGCACATCAAGTCCACTCCGCCATTCAATCATGGCTGATCTATCTCTCCCTCTCAAGCCCCATTCTCCTGCCTCCTCCCCGTAACCCCAGCCACCTGCACTCATCAAAGTAGACCACCTAGAGAGTAGGCATTCATAGGGGCTGGAGATTCGCAGGTGCCTACTCAACGCTTGAAATCTCTGTCCCGGGCAACTCGATCTTAACGTCTCATTTTCGCTCTGAGGAAGGGTCTGGACCCGGAACGTCACCCATTGCTTCTCTCCAGAGATGCTGCCTGACCCGTTGAGTTGTGTCTATCTCAGGTCAGAGTGAAAAGTTGGCTGCATGAGATTCAGTGGGTTTTGGTTGGCGGGCGGGCGGCCAGCTGGGAAAACAACAAATAGGCCAGGCAGACGTGTAACCCTCTTAGCTTGCATTTCTCCTCCACCATGTGGTGGATTCATTTTCCTGTTTCAAATGAATCACCTGGAAAATGAATAGAGAGAGAAACAAAACAAAAAAATCCCTGGCCTCCTCATTTTACCCTCCCTGCTAATTTTAACATAGACGGACGAGCTCGGGTGGAAAATGTGGTGCAAGATCCCTGGACGTGGCCCACTATCCCACGTTCCCCTCCGCTCTGGGAGGTACACCGCGCGAAAATTAACTTCAGCAAAACAGGAAAGGGAAGAGACCGTGCTGAGTTCATTAGTGGAGCTGAAACACTTGTGTGGCTTTTTGTTCTTTTGGTCTTCACCAATGTTCAATAATTTTTTTTAAACTGTGCGTGTGAATAGCGACCTCTTTATCGTTGTTGCCAGGACTCGAGGCCCCTGGGCTACAGGGGAGGTTGGGCAGGCTAGGACTTTGTTCCCCGGAGCACAGGAGGTTGAGCGTATACAATCGCAGGGAGAATAGATGGGATGAATGAGCAGCCTTTTACCCAGGTATTTATTCACAAAATGCTGGAGTAACTCAGCAGGTCAGGCAGCATCTCAGAAGAGAAGGAATGGGCGACGTTTCGGGTCGAGACCCTTCTTCAGACTGATGTCAGGGGGGCGGGACAAAGGAAGGATATAGGTGGAGACAGAAAGATAGAGGGAGAATTGGGAAGGGGGAGGGAAAGAGAGGGACAGAGGAACTATCTAAAGTTGGAGAAGTCAATGTTCATACCGCTGGGCTGCAAGTTGCCCAAGCGAAATATGAGGTGCTGTTCCTCCAATTTCCGGTGGGCCTCACTATGGCAAGGGCAACTTCTTCACACAGAGAGTGTTGGGTGTATGGAACGAGCTGGCAGGAAGCTGGGAATATAAGGGCAGGCAGTTCCTGGTGCCAGAATATAGAAGGTTGGGTGAGTTGCAGCTAGATTACTGTCTGTGTTCCACAGGATGGATGTGATTGCACTGGAGGGGGTGTCGAGGAGATTCACTGGGATGTTTCCTGGGATGGAGCAGTCCAGCTTGGTGACGAGACTGGGCAGCTTGAAACCTCCTCACGGGATGTCTACTTCCAGGAAGTTCTCTCATCAAGCTTTCTCCCCCTCCCTTCCCCCAAATACAACCAGTCTAAAGAAGAGATCAACCCAACTCATCACCTATCCATGTTCTCCAATGCTGCCTAACCCACTGAGTTACTCCAGCGCTTTGTGTCTTTTTTAGTGAACCAGCATCTGCAGTTCATTGTGTCTGGATAAGGTGGGTTGTTCTATTCTTGGAGCGGAGGGCAAGGGGGTAATTAATGAGGCCTAACACAATACGAGCACCACGTGAATAACGTTTAGTGCAAGATAAAGTCCAATAAAGTCCGACCAAAGATAGTCCAAGTGTCTCCAATGAGGTAGATAGTAGCTCAGGGCTGCTCTCTGGTTGTTGATAGGATGGTTCAGTCGCCTGATAACAGCTGGGAAGAAACTATCGCTGAATCTAGAGGTGTGTGTTGCCCGAGGGGAGGAGAGGGAGTGGCCAGGGTGAGACTGGTCCTTGATTATGCTGCTGGCCTTGCCGAGGCAGCGTGAGGTGCAGATGGAGTCAATGGAAGGGAGGTTGGTTTGTGTGATGGTCTGGGCTGCGTCCACAATTCTCTGCAATTTCTTGCGGTCGTGGGTGGAGCTGTTCCCAAACCAAGCTGTGATGCATCCCGATAAAGTGCTTTCTACGGCGCATCAGGAGAAGTTGGTGAGAGTTGTTGGGGACACGCCAAACTTCCTACGCCTTCCAAGGATGTGGAGGCATTGGTGTGATTTTGTGGCCATTGCTTCATTATGGATGGTCCAGGACAAGCTGTTGGTGATATTTGGAATTTGAAGCTTGCAACCATCTCTGCTTTGGCACAGTCGATGGCCTTGTTGCCTTTAGTGTGATAAAGGGACTGTTTCCATACTGTGAGTCTGATTCTTTGAATTTAGATGTGCAGACAGGTGTGGCTGGCACAGTTGTTAGGATACTCCGTGTTCTGACACAACTATCTGGATAGCATACTCCCTGGTTTACTCACCCCTTCCCACTCAAACCACCCCCTCCCCAGGTACCTTCCCCTGCAATCGCAGGAGATGCAACACCTGACCCTTTACCTCCCCCCTCGACAGTCCTTTCAGGTCAGGCAGAGGTTCACCTGCACCTCCTCCAACCTCATCTACTGTATCCGCTGTTCCAGGTGTGGACTCCTGTATATCGACGAGACCAAGCGCAGGCTCGGCGATCGTTTCGCTGAACACCTCCGCTCAGTCCGCCTCGGCCTACACGATCTCTCAGTTGCCAAACACTTTAACTCCCCCTCCCATTCCCACACTGACCATACTGTCCTGGGCCTCCTCCACTGTCAGAGTGGGGCTCAACGCAAATTGGAGGAACAGCACCTCATATTTCGCTTGGGCAGCTTACACCCCAGCGGTATGAACATTGACTTCTCCAACTTCAAGTAACCCTTGCTTTCCCTCTCTCTCCATCCCTCCTCCACCCTAGTTCTCCGACTAGTGTCACTGTCCACCTGATTAATTTTACTGAGTGTATGTATCGTTGTAACCTTACCTTCAGCCAACAATGAACTATTTTACATTTCCTTGACCAGCGTCTGCTTTGATCTGTCGTTTTCACGCCTTACCCTTCCACATCTCTAGTTTTCTCTCTCCTGACTCTCAGTCAGTTTTAAGGTGAGGGGAGAAAGAATTAATAGTAACCTGAGAGGCATTTTGTTACACAAAGGGTGGTGGGTGCATGGAACAAGCTACTGGATAGTGGTAGTTGAGGCAGGGACTATCGCAACGATTAAGAAACATTTGGACAGGTACATGGATAGGATTAGGGGGAAATGGGCCACTGGAGGGCAGGGGGGACCAGTGTAGATGGGGCATGTTGGTCGGCATGGGCAAGTTGTGCCGAAGGTCCTGTTTTCATGCTGTCTGGCTCCATGACTCTACAACTATGATTAAAAACCATTTTACTACTTTATGTGCAGAACTAAAGGTGGCGCAGCGGTAGAGTTGCTGCCTCACAGCGCCAGAGACACGGGTTACATCCTGACCACAGGCACTGCCTGTGTGGAGTTTGTACGTTCTCCCCGTGACTGTGTGGGTTTTCGCCGGGTACTCCGGTTTCCTCCCACACTCCAAAGACGTACAGGTTTGGAGGTTAATAGGTTTCGGTAAAGATTGTAAATTGTCCCTAGTGTGTGCAGGATAGTGTCAGTGTGCGGGGATCGCTGGTCGGCGTGGACTCGGTGGGCCGAAGGGCCTGTTTCTGCGTTGTACCTCTAAAAAAAACTACAGGCATGCTTGGCTGTGTAAATCAGCAGATAATGTGGGAAATTACTTTAGTTTTTCACAGTCGTAATCTTGAGCTTTTCGGGGACAGATCTTTGGAGATAAAAATTCTCCTCACCTCTTGAGTGTTAACATGCTTTGGCATCGCTCCTGTGTTAATTTCACTTTGAAAGATCCAAATAACTCAATGAAAACTGCAAATTGAATCCAAAATCCAAAGCAGATGACTTTAATGATCAGTTAGTTTTAAGATTATAGCTCACACTCTATATAAAAGGGGAGGCCTTTTCTAAAAGCCCCGGAATCTCTATACTTACCAGAAGCACAGCATTTCCTGTGGTGGATGTAAATTTGGGTTAAAGGGATATCATTGATTCAGCGGCTCGTGAAGCGGATGGATCTCAGTCGGGCATGTACTTGTTGTAGTTCTAGGGTTTTTAAAGACTTTGGGGCAATTTGTAAGACATTCTGTAATTCCAAGTCCTTGTTCATGTGCGCGTTTCCTGTTATTGGGCAGAGAATCAGTCTGAGACCTGGCGCTGTCACTCGGTGTGGCTCTGTATTGATGAGTGAACAGGCCAACGTGGCAGGGACTGTGAGGTGGGTTTGAATGCCATCGGGACAGATTAATCAAGTGGGCAGAAAGGTAGCAGACACTGAGCAGCACGGTGGTGCAGCAGGTGGAGCTGCTGCCTCACAGCTCCAGAGACTTTGATTCAAGACCTTGGTCTTTGGTCAAGAGTCAAGTCAGGTGTTTTAAACCAGGGGCCACAGTTTAAGAATAAGGGGTAGGCCATTTAGAATGGAGATGAGGAAAAACTTTATCACTCAGAGAGTTGTGAATCTGTGGAACTCTCTGCCTCAGAAGTCAGTGGAGGCCAGTTCTCTGAATGCATTCAAGAGAGAGCTAGATAGAGCTCTTAAGGATAGCGGAGTCAGGGGGTATGGGGAGAAGGCAGGAACGGGGTACTGATTGTGGATGATCAGCCATGATCACATTGAATAGCGGTCCTGGCTCGAAGGGCCGAATGGCCTCCTCCTGCACCTCTTGTCTATTGTCTATATTGTCTATTGTCTATCATCATTTGTCCTGAAATGGGACAATTAAATCCTTGCTGGCAGCAGCATAATAGATATGTAAAGATAGTACTCTGTAAAACCCATAATAAACAACACAAAAAGTTCGGTATATATATATGTATATATATATACACATACACATCAACTTATAAACACCTACACACACACACAGACTGGTTAGTCTTTTCAAGTTCTCCGCTGTAATGATCCATCATATCCATAGTCCTAAGAAGGGTCCTGACCTGAAACATCACTGATCCGTGTTTTCCAGGGTGGCCGCCTGACCCGCTGAGTTACTGCGGCACTTTGTGTCTTTTTTGTACATCCCCATCTGCAGTTGCTTGTTTCCACACCAAGGTTGTAGTTATATGTAGCACACTGATCAAAAATGGTGAGTGATAGAGTCAGAGGGGTTGAGCAGGGGAGGGCAAGTGATGGAAATGCTGGGGACCCGTTTAAACAATGGGATTCATGGATGACTGTGAATGTGTGGTGGATGGTCATCATGGACTCAGTTGGTTGGAAGACCTGTTAAGGTCATAGGTAATAAGTGATAGGAGTAGAATTCGGCCATTCGGCCCATCATGTCTACTCCGCCATTTAATCGTAGCTGATCTATCTCTCCCTCCTAACCCCAATCTCCCGCCTTCTCCCCATAACCCCTGCCAACCGTACAGACTGCGAGTGCAGACGGGGCCTCCAGACTATGGAACATCTCCTGAGCTGTGACGTGCTGCATGACACACGCACTGTAAAGGATCTTGCACAGGCCAACCACGTGGCACTAACATTTGCTCGGTGTTGGCAAACAGCTGTGTGATGACACGAATAAATAAAAACCTGTACTAATCAAGAATATATCTATCTCCGCCTTCAAAATATCCATCGACGGCCTCCACAGCCTTTTGTGGCAAAGAATTCCACAGATTCACCACCCTTAGACGAAATAAAGTTCTCCACATCTCCTTCCTAAAGGAACGTCCCTTAATTCGACCTTTGGTCCTAGACTCTCCCACTAGTGGAAACATCCTCTCTACATCCACTCTATCCAGGCCTTTCACCATTCAGGAAGTTTCAATGAGGTCCCCCCTCATCCTTCTAAACTCCAGTGAGCACGGGCCCAGTGCCAGTTTGCGTGTATCTCCATAACTATATGAACAGGGAGTGTTGCACCTGACCATGTGTGTCGCAGTTGCCTATTCCTCGCCAGGCTGTTCTGCGCTCGACTTTGATGCTCATTTTACTAGTCCGTCACATTTGACTGCACTCCCCTCAGGATATGTGTTGGTGGGACCTCAGCCAGAACAACACTTCGGAAACAACTTCGCTCAACTTGGACTTTTGCATTTTGGCATAATCTTGGGTATATTTCAGACACGCTCAAAACTACAGACACTATGAAAAATGACAATGCATTTATTTTATTCTTTACTTTGGCGTCATTCAAGTGAACATTTGTTTAGTTTAGTTTAGAGATACATCGTGGAAACAGGCCCTACGGCCCACTGAGCACACTGACACTATCCCACACACACACTAGGGACAGTTTACAATTTACATTTACAACAAGTCAATTAACCTACTCACCGGTACGTCTTTGGAGTGCGGGAGGGAACGGAAGATCTCGGTGAAAGCCCACGCGGTCACGGGGAGAACGTACAGACTCCGTACAGACAGCAGCCGTAGTCAGGATCGAACCCAGGTTTTCACCCGAGCAACTCTACCGCTGTGCCACCATGCCCATGTGCCACTCTTGTATTTCAGGTCATTAACTCCACAGAAGTGTTTCATAAATGCTGGTTCCTGATTCATCAAATATCTACCCAGTCCTAGTTTGTATAAGAGATTCCAAAACTATGAATACGTTGGTCATGCTTTTTTTCTTAAGAGAATTAGAGGACACGAGCTTTCTTGCATTTGGAGAGAGCTCAGGGCCAGCACTCCCTGCACTTTGCCTGGCCAAAGTCAATACACTCATGGAGCCCCAGCACCGGGGCCCACAGACCCAGGCCCCAGCCACGGGCCCCACAGACCCAGGCCCCAGCCACGGGCCCCACAGACCCAGACCCCAGCCACGGGCCCCACAGACCCAGGCCCCAGCCACGGGCCCCACAGACCCAGGTCCCAGCCACGGGCCCCACAGACCCAGGCCCCAGCCACGGGCTCCTCAGACCCAGGCCCCAGCCGCGGGCCCCACAGACCCAGGTCCCAGCCACGGGCCCCACAGACCCAGGCCCCAGCCACAGGCCCCACAGACCCAGGCCCCAGCCACGGGCCCCACAGACCCAGGCCCCAGCCACGGGCCCCACAGACACAGGCCCCAGCCACGGGCCCCACAGACCCAGGCCCCAGCCACAGGCCCCACAGACCCAGGCCCCAGCCGCGGGCCCCACAGACCCAGGTCCCAGCCACGGGCCCCACAGACCCAGGCCCCAGCCACAGGCCCCACAGACCCAGGCCCCAGCCGCGGGCCCCACAGACCCAGGCCCCAGCCACGGGCCCCACAGACCCAGGCCCCAGCCACGGGCCCCACAGACCCAGGCCCCAGCCGCGGGCCCCACAGACCCAGGTCCCAGCCACGGGCCCCACAGACCCAGGCCCCAGCCACGGGCCCCACAGACCCAGGCCCCAGCCGCGGGCCCCACAGACCCAGGCCCCAGCCGCGGGCCCCACAGACCCAGGTCCCAGCCACGGGCCCCACAGACCCAGGCCCCAGCCACGGCCTCCACAGACCCAGGCCCCAGCCACAGGCCCCACAGACCCAGGCCCCAGCCACAGGCCCCACAGACCCAGGCCCCAGCCGCGGGCCCCACAAACCCAGGAATCAGACCCAGTCCGTCAGTAGAACTGGTGAGCAGGTGACCATCGGTCGGCATGGATTCACCCGGCCGACGGGCCTGTTTCCGCGCTGCATCTCCAAACTAAACAAAAACAAACTAACACTAAAGATGTAGCGGCTGAAAACAAATACTCCTGGCAGATATGTTGAGGTTGGAGATACATCATGTAAACAGGCCCTTCGGCCCATGAAATCCGTGCTGGCCATCGATCGCCCGTTCACACTCGTTCTATGTTATCCCACTTTCACATCCTATTGACCTACAAACCCGCACGTCTTCGGGAAGTGGGAGGAAACCGGAGCACCCGGAGGAACCCCACGCTGTCACAAGGGGAACGTGCAAGCTCCGCACAGACGGTGCCTGTGGTCAGGATCAAACCTTGGTCTCCGGCGCTGTGAGGCGGTGGCCCTACTAGCTGTGCCACTGTGCTGCCCAGAAAGGTCTTCAGGGCGGTGTGTGTGTGTGTGTGGAGCAGCTTTGTGCCCTGTTCCCAGAGCTGGAGGTCACGCTGTGAGAAAACAGAAAATTGAAATGTCTTCTCGCACAAGGATAATATCTGTCTCGCTGTGATGTGTGACCCTATAAAATGGAAAGATTACGCAATGAGAGCACTATAAATTAGAGCAATCAGCCAGGCAGTTATGAAATGCTGTGGGCATGTTATATATCCAGAGTTAAGCAAGACTACTCTGACCTTTCACACTCCCTTGCCACAAGGTAATGCATGCTGTTAATCTTCACAGGTCATCACGGTATTAATGCGGGTGATATATTAATGTGTGATGTTGGTGAGACGATGCTTTATATTATACCATTCAGGAGTGTGGCAGATCACGATGGAGTTCACAGGCGTGGCATTCCTCTGCATTCCTGCCTGGCCCACTGCACCAGCCCAGTAGGGAACAAACATATAAGTCTTCTTGACTGATACCCTGTGATCAAAACTCAAAGAAAAATAAAGGCGAAGGCAGAAAATGGCTGGGAAGGAACTGCTTGCCGATCTAAACCGAAGATGGACACAGAAAGCTGGAGTCACTCAGCGGGATGGGGCAGCATCTCTGGAGAAAAGGAATAGGTGTTTTTTCGGGCCGAGACCCTTCTTCAGACCGAACCTGTTTGTTTTGGAAAATATTTAGCCACGGTGCAGGTGATATGTAGAAGGAGCCTTTGTGCATTTGTCGGTGTTCCACTTGTCCCTATTCACTGGGACAAGGAACCTCAGAACCTGTAATCAGAAACAGGTGGTGGCATGGTGGTGCAGTGGTAAAGTTGCTGCCTCACAGCGCCAGAGATCCAGGTTCGATCCTGACTACGGGTGCTGTCTGTACGGAGTTTGTGCGTTCTTTCCATGACCCACGTGGGTTTTCCCCAGGATCTCTGGTTTCCTGCCACGTTCCAAAGACGTACAGGTTTGTAGGCTAATTGGCTTGGTAAAATATTGTAAATAGTCCTTAGTGTGCGTAGGATAGTGTTAGCGTGCGGGGATCGCTGGACGTCGCGCATGGGCCCGTTTACACACTGTATCCTTAAACTAAAGCTAAACTGAGCTTGAACTGTTCTGTACAACATGTTTGCAATTTAATGATCTGTGCATGTGCTATTAGTTCCAGAGACTGCACTGGCTGTTATTCATGGTATGTGTAGCACTCAACTCAATCGAGGACCCACGAGTATGTGCACTTTTAACCTGCATCCCCTCGAGTGCAGACCTGGGATTATGACTTCATCCAAAGCATTCATACGTAGAGGAGGGAACTGCAGATGCTGGTTTATACCGAAGAGAAACACAAAATGCTGGAGTAACTCAGTGGGTCAGGCAGTATCTCTGGAGAAAAAGGACTAGCATGCACAATGCCGGTGTAACTCAGCGGCTCAGGCAGATTCTCCGGAGTTTGAAGAAGGGTCTCGACCCGAAATGTCACCTGTTCCTTCTCTCCAGAGATGCTGCCTGACCCGCAGAGTTACTCCAGCATTTTGTGTCTATCTTCAATTATGTTTTTAAAAGTTATTCCCATTTTAAAGTTTAAATCTATCTCCTAGGGAGGGTGGGGAGTGGAGGGAGGGGAGTGGAGGGAGGGGAGTGGAGGGAGGGGGGGAGGGAGGATAAGGGGGGTTGCGGGGAGGGGAAGGGGAGGGGAGGGAGGGGAGGAGGGAGGGAGGAGGGAGGGGAGGGAGGGGGAGGAGAGGGTGCTGCATCAATGCAGGAGAGGTTTGGTCTGGTGTTGTACTAAGAAGCTGTACCACGGGTTGTACCATGAAGCTGGAGTGCCAGAGTATTTCTGCTAAAGATTAGTAAAATGAGGTTGGAATTACCGAGTGGTTTCCCAGGATGTGATTAACAACAAGACTACTAAACGTATTGCAGCAGTAAATGGACATCAGGCTTCACTTACTCATTCTCGGCTGGATCGTTATCCTGTTGTTTGTAAATGTTTGCTGAGGTTAAAGCCAATTTTTTTCGCATAACCGGAGGGACAGAGGGATGGTCTTGTGATATCTGCCTTCTGTGAAAATGGCAGGAACCTGGGTAGTGTTGTGGAACCAGAGGGATCGGAGAGTACTGGTACATAGTTCCTTGTAAGTGCCATCGCAGGTAGATAAGGGTGGTCAAGAAGGACCTTGATACATTGGCCTTCATCAGTCAGGGTACTGAGCAGAGAATGTAGAGACAAAGAACTGCAAATGTTGGTTTACAAAAAAAAGACACAAAGTGCTGGAATAACTCAGCGGGTCAGGCAGTTACTCTGAAGAACTTTGAGGTGAAGAAGGTGATGTTTTGTTTTGGGACCCTTCTTCAGATTGCTGTCTGACCCGAATTGTCACCTCCCCATGTTCTCCAGAGATGCTGGCCTGACCTGCGAAGTTACTCCAGCACTTTGTGTCTTTTTTTGGGGTATAGAAGTTGGGATGTTATGTTGGTGAGGCCACATTTGGAGCACTGTGTTGAGTTTTGTTCACCCTACTATAGGAAGCTGGAGAGAGTGCAGAGAAGGCATTTATTCACAAAATGCTGGAGTAACTCAGCAGGTCAGGCAGCATCTCGGGAGAGAAGGAATGGGTGACGTTTCGGGACCCGAAACGTCACCCATTCCTTCTCTCCCGAGATGCTGCCTGACCTGCTGAGTTACTCCAGCATTTTGTGAATAAATACCTTCGATTTGTACCAGCATCTGCAGTTATCTTCTTATAGAGAGTGCAGAGAAGATATACGAGGATGTTGCCAGGACCAGTGTGCCTGAGCTTTAGGGAGAGGGTGGGCAGGCTTTATTTAGTTTGTTGACATGTGTACCGAGGTACAGTGAAAAGCTTTTGTTGCATGCTATCCAGTCAGTGGAAACACAATACATGATTACAATCGGGCCATTCCCAGTCTACAGTTACAGGATAAAGTGAATAACGTGAATACCGCTTAGTGCAAGATAAAGCCAGTAAAGTCCGGTCAATGGTAGTCCCAGGATCTCCTTGGAGTGCAGGAGGATGAGGGGTAATCTTACATGCATAAAATTATGTGGGGAATAGATAGGGTGAATTCACAGTCTTTTACTTTGAGTGGAGGAATCAAGAAACGGAGGACAAAGGTTTAGTGTGAGGGGGGGAAAGATTTAAAGCTTAAGGATTAAGGATCAATTAAGTTAAAAAAAAATCAATGATCAAAGAAGTAATTGAATAAATATGGAATTTAAAAGACGGGGGCTGAACTCAGTAATAGTCAGGATCGAACCCGGGTCTCTGGTGCTGTGAGGTAGTGGCTCTACCAGCTGTGCCAGCTGTGCCATGGTGGATGGTTTGTGCAATGCTTTTATTTATTGCTCACGCCAGTTGCTTTAATGTAAAAACATGCCCCGCTCAGTAATGGTCTCCGGGCAAGGAAATGTGCTACCCTTGTCCATGAGTGACCTCAGAGCCACCATTGTTGTTGACTGCTCATTGCCTTCTCAGCCTAGGGGGATGTTAGACAATAGACAATAGGTGCAGGAGTAGGCCATTCGCCCCTTCGAGCCAGCACCGCCATTCAATGTGATCATGGCTGATCATTCTCAATCAGTACCCCGTTCCTGCCTTCTCCCCATACCTCCTGACTCCGCTATCCTGAAGAGCTCTATCCAGCTCTCTCTTGAATGCACTCAGAGAATTGGCCTCCACTGCCTTCTGAGGCAGAGAATTCCACAGATTCACAACTCTCTGACTGAAAAAGTTTTTCCTCATCTCCGTTCTAAATGGCCTACCCCTTATTCTTAAACTGTGGCCCCTTGTTCTGGACTCCCCCAACATTGGGAACATGTTTCCTGCCTCTAATGTGTGCAACCCCTTAATAATCTTATATGGTTCGATAAGATCCCCTCTCATTCTTCTAAATTCCTTTGTATACAAGCCTAGCCGCTCCAGTCTTTCAACATACGACAGTCCCGCCATTCCGGGATTTAACCTAGTAAACCTACGCTGCACGCCCTCAATAGCAAGAATATCCTTCCTCAAATTTGGAGACCAAAACTGCACGCAGTACTCCAGGTGCGGTCTCACTAGGGCCCTGTACAACTGCAGAAGGACCTCTTTGCTCCTATACTCAACTCCTCTTGTTATGAAGGCCAACATTCCATTGGCCTTCTTAGCTGCCTGCAGTACCTGCATGCTTCCTTTCAGTGACTGATGCACTAGGACACCCAGATCTCGTTGTACGTCCCCTTTTCCTAACTTGACACCATTCAGATAATAATCTGCCTTCCTATTCTTACCACCAAAGTGGATAACCTCACACTTATCCACATTGAACTGCGGGTGGAGGCAGAGGGGGCATTAGCATGAACGGCAAATGAGAAGCATTGCTAAAATCATCCACCGTCGCACAGTTGACGCAGCGGGTAGAGCCGCTGCCTCACAGCACCAGAGACCCGAGTTCGATCCTGACCTTGGGTGCTGTCTGTGTGGAGCTTGCATGTTCTCACTGTGACCATTTGGGTTTCCTCCGGGTGCTCGGTTTCCTCCCCCATCCCTATCACGTGCGGTTTGTCAGTTAATTGGCCCTCTGTAAATTGCCTCTGGTGTGTCGGGAGTGGATGAGAAAGTGGGATAACATGGAACCAGTGTGAACGGGTGATCAATGGCTGGCATGGACTCAGTGGGCTGAAGGGCCTGTTTCCATGCTGTCTCTCTAAACCAAAGTATCTCTAAATGAAACTAAACTCTAAACATCCAATAAGTAAATGTGTAAAACAAAATCAATGCCATTCTATCATTATCTCGATGCTTACATTGATTGAAAATATACTGAGAATGTGAATGTGTAAACGCAAATGACTGTGGCTGAGTTGGTCAGATGAGTTTCTCCATTTATAATCCTGATGCACTGCACTGGAATTTTCCTTCCTAAAAGTGGATGCCAAGGTATTTAAGATTTGTTTTTGATGATTTTGAAACTACTTAGTAATATTTCCCATACATCAATCTTAAAACCCACATGGAATGATAATCAGTCACACTCTTTCCCTCTGCACTTCATCTCTGACTTTCCATTTCCAGGAGCCTGCATGGCTGGGGATGATTCGATGCTACTTAATTGTTTGATGTAGATACAGTTCATAAGTTCATTAGGCAGATGAGCAGAATTAGGCCATTCGGCCCATTGAATCTACTCCACCGTCCAATCATGGCTGATCTATCTTCGCACCGGTGGCACAGCGGTAGAGTTGCTGCCTTACAGCGAATGCAGCGCCGGAGACTCGGGTTCGATCCCGACTACGGGCGCCGTCTGTACGGAGTTTGTACGTTCTCCCCGTGACCTGCGTGGGTTTTCTCCGAGATCTTTGGTTTCCTCCCACACTCCAAAGACGTACAGAATTGTAGGTTAATTGGCTGGGCAAATGTAAAAAAAAAAAAGAATTGTCCCTAGTGGGTGTAGGATAGTGTTAGTGTGCGGGGATCACTGGGCGGCACGGACCCGGTGGGCCGAAGGGCCTGTTTCCGCGCTGTATCTCTAAATCATATTATATCATATCATATATATACAGCGCGGAAACAGGCCTTTTCGGCCCACCAAGTCCGCGCCGCCCAGCGATCCCCGTACATTAACACTATCCTGCACCCACTAGGGACAATTTTTACATTTACCCAGTCAATTAACCTACATACCTGTACGTCTTTGGAGTGTGGGAGGAAACCAAAGATCTCGGAGAAAACCCACGCAGGTCACGGGGAGAACGTACAAACTCCTTACAGTGCAGCACCCGTAGTCAGGATCGAACCTGAGTCTCCGGCGCTGCATTCGCTGTAAAGCAGCAACTCTACCGCTGCGCTACCGTGCTGCCACGGTAAATCCAAAAGATCTAAACCCCCATTCTCCTGGCTTCTCCCCATAACCCTTGACACCCGTACCAATCAAGTATCTGTCAATATCCACATTAAGAATTCCCAATAACGTGGCCTCCACACAGTCTGTGGCCATAAATTCTACAGATATACCACCGTCCGACTAATGAAATTCCTCCTCGTCTTTCAAAAGGTACGTCCTTTAATTCTGAGGCTGTGCCCTCTGGTCTTCGACTCTCCCACTAGTGGAAACATCCTCTCCACATCCACTCTGTCCAGGCCATTCATTATTTGGTAACTTCACTAAACTCCAGCGAGTACAGGCCCAGTGCTGATAAACACTCATCGTATGTTAGCCCAGTCGTCATTTGAGCAGTAACATTTCCTTTTTACATGCAGTTTAATAAAAATCTTACGATATAGTCTTTTACTCAGAGTGGGGAAGTCAAGAACCAGACATGGGTGACCAGCGATGTGAGAGAGATGCACGCCTGGTGAAATCTGAAGGTAGTCTCCTTTGGGCAGGTGCAGCGGTAGAATTGCAGCCTCACAGCGCCAGAGACTCAGGTTCAATCCTGACCACGGGTGCTGTCTGTACGGAGCTTGTACGTTCTCCCCGTGACCGCGTGGGTTTTCCCCGGGTGCTCCGGTTTCCTCCCACATTCCAAAGACGTACAGGTTTGTCAGTGAATTGGCTTCGGTACGACTGTAAATTGTCCCCAGTGTGTAGATGGTGTGCGGGGATCGCTGGTCGGCGCGGACTCGGTGGGCCGAAGGGCCTGTTTCCGCGCTGTATCGCTAAACTAAACTAAACTAAACTTTAGGTTATCCACTGCTCAAGGTAAAACGGTGGTGACACTGCAAAGAACACTTACTCTAGAACACAATAGAAAGAGTTTGACAGTTGTGGCTCGCTGGGTAGCGCGTTTGCTGCTGCGTCAGAAGGTTGTGGGTACAAATCCCCTCAAGGGACTAGGGCGCCAAAACCTAGACAGTGAGAGAATGTACGATGTGCTTTATTTGATGTTAAATCGAGGCCCCTTGCCTTTCTCAGAATTCCACGCTACTATTTCAAAAAAACAGCAGAAGGATCACCGCCAATTTTTCCCCTCTCATTGAACATTGTTAAAACAGATGATGTGTTCCATATTACAATGGTGTTTGTGCTCAGATTCCTCAATGGATATTGGCTGTCTCTGTTGGGCAGTGATGACAGGCCAAATGGCCTCCTCCTGTGCTGTTAATTCCCTTGACCTTCCCAATGGAACCTTTCTTGAAGACCCCTAAGATAATGCGGTTTTAAACTTTCAATTGTCAGTAAAGAGCATAGAACAGTACGCCACAGGAACATTGTGATACCTTCGATTTGTACCAGCATCTGCAGTTATTTTCCTACACAACCTACAAACCTGTACTTCTTCACAGCGTGGGAGGAAACTGAAGATCTCGGAGAAAACCCATGCAGGTCACGGGGAGAAGGTACAAACTCCGTACAGACGGCACCCGTAGTCAGTGCTGAACATGATACCAAGTTATACTGATCTCATCTGCCTGTACATGATCCATATCCCTCTATTCCCTGCACTTCCACGTGCCAGTCTAAAAGCTCTTTAAAAGCCACTATCGTATCTGCCTTCACCACCACCCCTGGCAACGTGTTCAAGGCCCCCATCACTCTGTGTAAATAAACCTTGAACACCCGGTGGCGCAGCGGTAGAGTTGCTGCCTCACAGCGCCAGAGACCCGGGTTCGATCCCGACTACGGGTGCTGTCTGTACGGAGTTTGTACGTTTACCCCGTGACCGCGTGGGTTTTCTCCGAGATCTTCGGTTTCCACCAACACTCCAAAAGCGTACAGGTTTGTAGGTTAATTGGCTTGGTATAAAGGTAAAATGTAAAATGGTCTCTTGTGTGTTAATGTGTGGGGATCGCTGGTCAGTGAGGACTCAGGGAGATGTTTCCACATTTAAACTAAACTAAACTCAACACATCCCCGTTAAATGTTCCCCCTCTCACCTCATAGCTGTCCCCTCTAGCGTTGGCTATACCCACTCTGGGAAACAGGTTCTCACCGCCTACCCTAGAGGGCGGCACGGTGGTGCAGTGGTGGAGTTGCTGCCCTGAAGTGCTTGCGGTGTAGGAGACCTGCGTTTGACTCTGACTACGGGCGCTGTCTGTACGGAGTTTGTACGTTCTCCCCGTGACCTGCGTGGGCTTTCTCCGAGATCTTCAGTTTCCTCCCACACTCTGAAGACGTACAGGTTTGTGGGTTGTGTAGGAAAATAACTGCAGATGCTGGTACATATCGAAGGTATCACAAAATGCTGGAGTAACTCAGCAGGTCAGGCAGCACCTTGGAGAGAGGGAATGGGTGACGATCCGAAACGTCACCCATTCCTTCTCTCCAAGATGCTGCCTGACCTGCTGAGTTACTCCAGCATTTTGTGACACCCAGGTTTGTAGGTTAATTGGCTTGGTATAAATGTAAATTGTCCCCAGTGTGTGTAGGATAGCGTTTGGTGTGCGGACTCGGTGGGCTGAAGGGCCCGTTTCCGTGCTGTATCTCTAAACTAAAACAAAATGCAAGGCTTTCCCTTCCATCTCTCTTTCCAGCCTCTGCACTGATGTTGCTGGAAGCATACTCCAGTGCTTGGCACAGCGTAAGCAACAAGCCGTGAGAGGAAGATGCTGCAAGTCATGCACAACAAAACTCAAAGCAGCACTCCCTACTGGCCATTAAATGAGAGAATGGAAAACAAGCCTCTGGTTCTGATTTCCTCTGAGCAGTTTTGTAATAAAGGAACAGCATGATTCATTTAAGGATAATTTTTCAATTGGTCGTTTCCACTCAGGATGAAAGCCTGCTGGGATCGCTTTGTGGGAAATTAGTGGGTTCAGCCTGTGAAGTTGTTCTCGTGAGAGTGATGGTGACGCCTAATGGGTTTATTGTGCTTTCAGCACAGGGACATAGTCCGTGATATTCGCAACGTTGCCAAGGAAGCACATTAAGTCATGGGTTATCTGAATGTAAGAATCCTCAATGTTACCAAGTTAGAGAGGATGGGTGGGGAAGACCTGTGTTCAACGAGCTTCACATCCTATCTCCATTAATGTTCTCTTGCCATGACTTTTCAAACGCTTCCTCTGTTAATCTGCTACGCTTGAAATCCTGGTGCTGCCGGATTAATTGATATGTCGGATGGAAGGATGGGATATGTTTAGAGGGATATGGGCCATACGTGCCATATCATGTGTGGGAAGGAACTGCAGACGCTGGCTTACACCAAAGACAAACACAAAATGCTGGAGTAACTCAGCAGGCAGCGTCTCTGGAGAGAAGGAGTGGGTGATGTCTGAAGAAGGGTCTGGATCAGAAACGTCACCCATTCCTTCTATCCCGAGATGCTGCCTGACCCGCTGAGGTACTGCAGCATTGTGTGTCTATTGTCCCATATCATGTATCTATACACTGCAAATGGCTTGATTGGAATGATGTATTGTCTTTCCGCTGGCTGGTTAGCACGCAACAAAAGCTTTTCACTGCACCTTGGCACACGTGGCAATAAACTAATGTGAGACACAGGGATGTGGGGCTAGTGTAGCTGGGACATGTTGGTCGGTGTGGGCAAGTTGGGCAGAAGGGCCTGTTTCCAAGCTGTATCGCTCTATGACTATGACTATTGTACACTATGCATAGTCAAACTCCAGCTCATCTGTATCCGGGGTCCCTGCATGTGAACGGGATCTCAGGAATCCACACCCAGCCAGCCACTTCATCGGGATTTCTGAAAAGTTGGATCGTGGTCTCTTGGAGTTTTGCTGGTCTACCCCTCCAATCAGACCTCGAAACAAAATGCTGGCAAAGGAAATAAGACAAAGGAAAGGACTGTACATGATTACAATCGAGCCGTACACAATGTACAGATGCAGGATAAAGGGAACGATGTTACTGAAAGATAAAGTCCAGTGAAGTCAGTTTAAGACTTTATTGGAGTGCCACACTTAGGTTGCACAGCGATGCAGCGGTAGAGTTGCTGCCTCACAGCACCGGACACCCGGGTCAATCCTGACCATGGGTGCTGTCCATACGGAGTTTACACGCTCTCCTTGGGACCACGTGGGTTTTCTCCAGGTGCACTGGTTTCCTCCCACATCCCAAAGATGCGCAGGTTTGTAGGTTAATTGGCTTCTCGTGGTAAAGAAAGCATATTGTACGCTTGCCTTCATTGATCGGAGCATTGAGTATGAGTCAGGAAGTCAGGATGCAGCTTTATAGGACTTTGGTTTGGCCGCCCTTGGAGTATTGCGTGCAGTTTTGGTCGACCCATTGCAGGAAGGATGTGGAGGCGTTGGAGAAGGTGCAGAGGTGGTTTACCACAATGATGCCTGCATTAGATTAGTTTAGTTTAATTTAGTTTATTATTGTCACGTGCACCGAGGTACAGTGAAAAGCTTTTGTTTGCGTGCTATCCCGTCAAAGAGAAGACTGTACAATCAAGCCGTCCACAGTGCATAGGAAACGGATAAAGGGTACAACCATTCAGTGCAAGATATAACATTGAAGCCCGTGAAGTTTGATTAAAGATAGATGAAAGGTCTCCGCTGAGGTAGATTGGAGGTCGGGACCGCTCTCTAGGGATGATGAGAGGATTGTTCAGTTGCCTGATAACAACTGGGAAGACACTGTCCCTGAATCTGGGGCAGGTTGGACGGAGTTGGACTATTTTCTCTGTTACGCTGGAGGTTTAGTTTAGTTCAGAGATATAGCGCGGAAACAGGCCCTTCGGCCCACCGGGTCCACGCCGACCAGCGATCCCCGCACATTAACACTATCCTACACCCACTAGGGACAATTTTTACATTTACCAAGCCAATTAACCTACAAACCTGTACGTCTTTGGAATGTGGGAGGAAACCGAAGATCTCGGCGAAAACCAAGGCAGGTCACGGGGAGAACGTACAAACTCCGTACAGACAGCACCCGTAGTCGGGATTGAACCCGGGTCTCCGGTGCTGCATTCGCTGTAAGGCAGCAACTCTGCCGCTGTGCCACCGTGCCGCCCTTGGTTGAGGGGAGATCTGATGTAAGTGTATAAAGTACAGGAACATGACAGGGATGGATAGGGTGGACGGTCGGAACCTTTGGCCCTGGTTAGAAATACCAAATAATGGCCATGAGGTGAGTGGTTCAGAGATGAACCAGGGATGAAGCGGGGCTTCACTGACCATGCCTCAGCAGCCAGCTCATCCATGCAGCGGGAGGCTTGTCAACCCAACTGTCCCATGAGTTTGAGGGAAGTGAGAAGGCATGGAAGATCTTATGTGTCGGAGGGAACTGCATACGCTGATTTGAACCGAAGATAGACATAAAAAGCTGGAGTAACTCAGCGGGTCAGGCAACATCTCTGGAGAAAAGGAATAGATGACATTTCGGGCCGAGCCCCTTCTTCAGAGTCTTATCATCTTCTGGTCCTTTGAGAAAATGGCAGGACAGGGTGGCACGGTGGTGCAGCAGTAGAGTTGCTGCCTTACAGCGCCAGAGACCCGGGATCAATCCCGACTACGGGTGCTGTCGGTACGGAGTTTGTACGTTCTCCCCGTGATCACGTGGGTTTTTTCCAAGATCTTTGGTCTCCTCCCACACTCCAAAGACGTAAAGGTTTGTAGGTTCATTGACTTGGTATAAATGTAAAACTTTCCCTAGGGTAGTGTTAATGTGTGGGGATCGCTGGTTGGTGCTGTCTCGGTGGGCCGAAGGGCCTGTTTCCACGCTGTATCTCTAACGCATAAGATTATTAAGGGGTTGGACACGTTAGAGGCAGGAAACATGTTCCCAATGTTGGGGGAGTCCAGAACAAGGGGCCACAGTTTAAGAATAAGGGGTAGGCCATTTAGAACGGAGATGAGGAAAATCTTTTTCAGTCAGAGAGTTGTGAATCTGTGGAATTCTCTGCCTCAGAGGGCAGTGGAGGCCAATTCTCTGAATGCATTCAAGAGAGAGCTAGATAGAGCTCTTAAGGATAGCGGAGTCAGGGGGTTTGGGGAGAAGGCAGGAACGGGGTACTGATTGAGAATGATCAGCCATGATCACATTGAATGGCAGTGCTGGCTTGAAGGGCCGAATGGCCTCCTCCTGCATCTATTGTCTATTGTCTATTGTCTATAAACTAAACTAAACTAAAAATTGGCTCCCCTCCGCCATAAGAATTGAGAGTTGCTGCCTCTTTGGTTCCGGGACCTATGTTTAATCTTCCTGTTGACCTCTCGTGTTGTCTCAATTTTTCAAATCCAAAGGCTTCTCTGACTGGAGCCACTCAAGCCGGGTTTGAAGTCAAAACAGAATCAAATTGGCAGGAGGTTTTCCCAACGCTCTGGGTAAAATGTAACGCTGATTTTTGCTCTTACAAGTAAGCGGCCTGTCTCAGGGAAATTGCCCGAGTGTTCACGTGAAAGGAGCAGTCAATAAACATGGCCATCTCTTCTGCTATCTCCCATCCAGGACTTCCCAGCGCTCGTGTGTGTGTAATTGCTTCCAGACAGGATTACGTAATGCTGCTCTTAAACACTTCTGAAGAAAAGATTCCACTGTCACCAATCAAGATCCGAAATGTAAAATCTTTTGGGGCTAAAATTAAAATTGCAAGGATTTCAGAAGAAGCTCGGTTGTAAGAAACATTCCAATTTGGGATGGGGCGCACGCAACTTTGCTTGGTTTACGGCCACCCACTGATATAACTTTTAGACACGTCAGTTGTGGAGAGTTGCTCTTTTCCCTCCAGTGGGTTGTATGTGAGTTTGGAGAGCAAGGATGCAGTCAGGAATGGCCCATCATGTGTTGTTCATTTGACATACTTGTTCAGAGTGAGGGAAGGCTTTGAAACGCCTCGCATTCTCCACCGATGAGCCCCGTCCAAGCACGACTGAGTCACACATAAATCACGGGCCGTTCAAAGAGGCTGAGAGGAGAGGAATGTGGAAAACAATGCTGCTGGAAACCATGAGATGATTTCAAGTCCAGAAAACCTACACCACGAGGCCCTGCATCGGGTTAATTGGGTAAAATATGAGGCTCATGTCAACCCTGGCCTTTGTTCAGCATTGGCAGCGCACTTCTCGTGGGAGATTGGAGTCACTGATCCGTGGGATTTTTAGGTGCTCCAAGGTGTACTATGAACCACAGTACAAATTGATAGCTGGTGTCAGATCCTGAGGTGCTGTGACATGATAGCCAGCCCTCCCTGCCATGTTAGAGTGTTGGATTATGCAGCGTCTGTCTGTCGAGGGGGACAAGCAAGAGGGGGCAGTGTATACTCGGTAAGGTGTTTCGTGTAGAGGTACAGAGATATAGTGTGGAAGCAGGCCCTTCGGCCCACCGAGTCCGTGCCGACCGGCAACCACCCATACACTGGTAGGAAATAAAAAACTGGAGATGCTGGTAAAATCGAAGGTAGACACAAAATGCTGGAGTAACTCAGCGGGTCAGGCGGCACCTCAGGTGAGAAGGAATGGGTGACCTTTCGGGTCGAGATAGAGATACAGAGGAGAATCAGGCCACCCCCACCCACCCCCCAAGTCCGCACCGACCACCGATCCCCGCACACTAACACTATCCTACACACACTAGGGCCAATTTTACATTTAAATCCAAGCCAATTAACCTACAATTAACCGTACGTCTTTAGAGTGTGGGGGGGAACCCACGCAGGTCACGGGGAGAACATGCAGAAGAGCACTGGTGGTCAGGATCCAACCCGGGCCTCTTGGCGCTGTAAGGCAGCAACTCTACCGCTGCTCCACCGTGCCGGCCTCCCTCCCTACCCCTGACTGGTTAGCACGCAACAAAGGAGATCTTATCGAAACATATAAGATTATTAAGGGGTTGGACACGTTAGAGGCAGGAAACATGTTCCCAATGTTGGGGGAGTCCAGAACCAGGGGCCACATTTTAAGAATAAGGGGTAGGCCACTTAGAACGGAGATGAGGAAAAACGTTTTCAGTCAGAGAGTTGTGAATCTGTGGAATTCTCTGCCTCAGAAGGCAGTGGAGGCCAATTCCCTGAATGCATTCAAGAGCGAGCTAGATAGAGCTCTTAAGGATAGCGGAGTCAGGGGGTATGGGGAGAAGGCAGGAACGGGATACTGATTGAGAATAATCAGCCATGATCACATTGAATGGCGGTGCTGTCTCGAAGGGCCGAATGGCCTCCTCCTGCACCTATTGTCTATTGTCTATTGTCTATAAAAGCTTTTCACTGTACCTCGGTACACGTGACAATAAACTAATCTGAGCCGCTGTTCCATAGACGTGATGGCACAGCATGTTATCATCAGCAAGAGACCAGTAGCGCTCTCTTGTCTAACACAAGCACTTAAAGAGATCTTTGCAGCCTCAAACATTTTTCAGTAATGAGCTCAGGGCTGTCCCAGTGTTTCGTGTTTTTGCTGTTGTCATTTGTCAGTTTTGCTTGGCCGATTCACAAGTGCAGATCCTGCTCTGTGTTGGTGCTCCGTGTGACATGCAAACAGCTCGGACTACAGTGGTCGCTGGTAAAACCCAGCCTTGCCAAAAGGAAATGACAGCTTTATAAGCAGATATGTTTGGCCTGTCTGATCGTTTATTCATGAGTTGCTCGTACTTTCCTTCAGCCTCTGGAATCAATGTGCCCCACACTGTGATGTGGCTGGACCAGCCCTCAGCATTCCACACAATCTTCACTGCAGGGTTTTACAATATCTTCTCCAATTACCTTGGGGGATCACGGTGGCGCAGCGGTAGAGTTGCTGCCTTACAGCGCCAGAGTCCCGGGTTCGATCCCGACTACGGGTGCTGTCTGTACAGAGTTTGTACGTTCTCCCCGTGACCTGCGTGGGTTTTCTCCGAGATCTTCAGTTTTCTCCCACACTCCAAAGACGTACAAGTTTGTAGGTTGATTGGCTTGGTATGAATGTAAATTGTCCCTTGTGTGTGTGTAGGGTAGTGTTAGTGTGTTGAGATCGCTGGTCAGCGCGGACTCGGTGGGCCGAAGAGCCCGTTTCTGCTCTGTGTCTAAAGTCTAAAGTAAAGTATAAAGTCTAGATGCAGTATAATGTGGAGAGATGTGAGGTTATCCACTTTGGTGGCAGATGATGATCTGAATGGTGTCAGATTAGGAAAAAGGCAGGTGCTACGAGACCTGGGTGTGCGTGTACATCAGTCACTGAAAATAAGCATGCAGGTACAGCAGGCAGTGAAGAAAGCAAACGGCTTCATTTTGACCTTCATTGCGAGAGGATTTGAGTACAGGAGCAAGGAAGTCCTCCTGCAATTGTACAGGCCCCTGGTGAGACCACACCTGGAGTATTGTGTGCAGTTTTGGCCTCTTAATTTGAGGAAGGACATTATTGCTATTGAGGGAGTGCAGCGTAGGTTCACCAGGTTAATTCCCGGGATGGCGGGACTGTCGTATGATGAAAGACTGGGTCGACAGGGATTATACTCACTGGAATTTAGAAGGATGAGAGGGGATCTTATAAAAACATATAAAATTCTTAAGGGATTGGACAGGCTAGACGCAGGCAAAATGTTCCCGATGTTGGGGGAGTCCAGAACCAGGGGTCACAGTGTAAGAATAAGGGGTAGGTCATTTAGGACTGAGATGAGGAAAAACTTTTTCACCCAGTGAGTTGTGAATCTGTGGAATTCTCTGCCACAGAAGGCAGTGGAGGCCAATTCACTGTATGTTTTCAAGAGAGAGTTGAATACAGCTCTAAGGGCTAACGGAATCAAGGGATATGGGGTAAAAGCGGGAACGGGGTACTGATTCTGGATGATCAGCCATGATCATATTGAATGGCTCCAAGGGCCGAAAGGCCTACTCCTGCTCCTATTTTCTCTGTTTCTATGTTTCTAAAGTAAAGTCTAAAGGCTGATAAGGCTGAGGAATAAATGCTTCCTTGCAGCATCCTGTGGAATTAAGTATAAGATCCATTGACGTTGAACAGGAGTGGCGAGCCTGAGTTATTAGAGCAGGTAATTCCAGTGAGACCGCGGTGTAGCACCTGCTAAATCTGTCTCACGTACCACTGAGGCCAAATTAAAACACTCCCTGGCATCCTCACACTCAGACAATGCAAGAGTCAGCGATCAATCTTCATCAGGCGCGAGAGAAACCAGACCCAAATTCTGAACTGGACCAAGCACGAAAATCAGACTGAGAGTGGAATTGTCCTGTTTGGCCGATACCAAATGGTTTATCGATTTACAGTATTAAAAAAAAACGCAGCTACGTTAGTGATGAGATTTCCAAAAGCCGGTTGTTAAATGACTTTGAAGGGATGTTCCGTAATAACTTTCAAGACGGCACTCACAAACACACAGCCCCATTTAAAAAACGATCATCCCCCCTTCCTTTTGAAGCTCTGTTTTTAAGATAAAGTGATGTCAGATGAGATCCATTCCCCTGACGCTGCCCTCTTTGCCAAGTTTCCACAAAGCTGCTCAGACAGCACAAGGTGCAAACGTGTCACTTGACCTTCCTCCCACCTCAAGCACCTTTCTGTGTTAAACTTCCCCAGCTCGCACACAGCCATGCTATGAGATTCATCGACTTTTTATTTAAATGCAGCTGCTGCTTCTGCTCAGCAACGTTTCTGCCTCAAAGGACCTTTTTATAAAAGTAATTTGGAGAGCGGCACGGTGGCGCAGCGGGTAGAGCTGCAGCCTCACAGCGCCAGGGACCCGGGTTCGATCCTGACCTCGGGTGCTGTCTGTGTGGAGGTCTCTAGGTTGCCCCCGTACTGTGTAGGAAGTGGATGAGTAACTGGGATAACATAGAATGACAGTGTATGAAAGGCTGAAGAAGGGTCTGAAGAAGAGTCTCGACCCGAAACGTCACCCATTCCTTCTCTCCAGAGATGCTGAGTTACTCCAGCATTTTGTGATGCCTTCGATTTGTACCAGCATCTGCAGTTATTTTCCTACACACGTGTGTGAAAGGGTGATCGAAGGCCAGCATGGATTCAGCGGGCCGAAGGGTCTGTTTCTCTGCTGTATCTTTAAGCTAAATTAAACATTTAAAAAATTTAAGCAACTCTTGCTGTCAAAGTAATTGAGCTGTGGCGTGCAGGTCCTGAGCTGGAAGCTGGAGCCTCTTGCATTCCAGACCCAGAGCTCCTGTGAGCTGGTGAGACACATTCAATGTGTCCACCACCTTCAGCTGGTTCGACTCGTTCAGTAACAACATTTGGACAGACGTGTGAATAGGGTTGAGAGGGGGGTTTAGTTGAGTTTAGTTTAGAGATACAGTGCAAAAACAGGCCCTTCGGCCCACCGAGTCCGTGCCGACCGGCGATCCCCGCACATTAACACTGTCCTACATGCACGAGGGACAATTTACATTTATATTAAGGCAATTAACCTATAAACCTGAACGTCTTTGGAGTGTGTGTGAGGAAAGCGATCTTAGAGAAAACCCAATGTAGACACAAAATGCTGGAGTAACGTAACTCAGCGGGTCAGACAGCATCTTGGGAGAGAAGGAATAGGTGACGTTTCGAGACCCTCAAACCCACGCAGGTCACGGGGAGAACGTATAAACTATGCATGGACAGCACCCGTGGTCAGGATCCATCCCGGATCTGTAAGGCAGCAACTCTACCGCTGCACCACCGTGCTGCCCTGGGTTATGGGGCCAATGGGACTTGGCAGATATGCCAACGTGGTCGGCCTGGCTGCTGTGGAGTATAGGGCCCATTCCATGTTACACAGCTTCATGACTGTGCTGAGTGGTGGGTTAGAATTAGAGACTGAAATATAAAAACTGGGACAGTGCAGTGGTGCTGTGTTAGAGCTGCAGCCTCACAGCGCTCGAGACCCACATCAACCCTGACCGTGGGTGCTGTCTGTGTGGAGTTTGCACGTTCTCTCTGTGACCACGTGGGTTTCCTCCAGGTGCTCCGGTTTCCTCCCGTGTGCGGGTTTGCAGGTTAATTGGCCCTCTGTAAATTGCCCTTAACGTGTAGGGAGTGGATGAGTGGACGATAACATACAACTCGTGTGAACGGGCGATCGATGGTCGGTGTGGACCTGGTGGGCTGAAGGGCCTGTTTCCATGCCAACCATCGATCACCCATTCACACTAGTTCAATGTTATTTAACGCTTGCATCTACTCTGTACACACAACGGGTAATTTGCAAAGGCTGTGTCTTTTAATCAATCAGTCAACACTTCCACATCTACCCCATACACTCTCGGGGCAGTTTACAGATGCTGCATCTTCCATTCAATCAGTCCAGACTTGCACTGAGTATGTTGCCCCTTTGGTTCAACTATCGGATAGGCTGGTCAATGTGTGTCACTTTGATCCCATGGGGGATTGCGCTTGACAAGTGAGACCAGGGTAACACTCATCGAGGTGGAGTAATTATAGGAAGGAACTGCAGATGCTGGTTTAGGTAAACACAAAACGCTGGAGTAACTCAGCGGGACAGGCAGCATCTCTGGAGAGAAGGAATGGGTGACGTTTCGGGTCGAGAGCCTTCTTCAGACTGAGATTCAGGGGAGAGGGAATCTGAAGATATGGAAGGGAACAGAGAGCTGTAAGGTGTGAAAATCTCTTCTGCACCCTTTCCAACCTGGTCGGGTCAACGGAGCTTACCTAGCGGGGATAGTGGAGAGGTCGGTACGGCGGTCAATGGTGGCGCCGACCGACGGATGAGGACGGACACGTGGAAATGAGAGCGCCGCTGCCGGGGGAAGGATCAAAGGAGGACCGGGCCTGGGGGAACCGCCGTGAGTGAGTGGGGAGGGGGGGAAGAACAAAGGGGAGCCTGGCGTGGGGTAATTTGTAACTTTGTAAGCACCCTTTTTGGGTGACTCTTTGTATACCTTGGGTATGCAAGCAAAGAATTTCACCGTGACTTCTCACAGAAAGTGTTCAATTCAATTCAATGAACGACACCAAACTGTCCGTGCTGCTAAAGCATCCGTGACATTTGTAACGTGGAGAAGGCAGGAGACAACCACACTCTTGGTTAGCGCCACACTCCAACTGAGATGGGTCAAGTGTTGTAACGCAGACCAAGGTTCAACAACAGACCTGAAGAAGGGTCTCGACCCGAAACGTCACCCATTCCTTCTCTCCAGGGACGCTGCCTGTCCCGCTGAGTTACTCCAGCACTCTGTGGACTCATTGTGGAGCAGCCCTTTCCACTCCCCCCAACAGCACAACACAACTTCCTTTGTGTTCCGTCCAGATGCGGCTTGTAAATAAAATTGCAACTTGGATGCTTTGAAGGTGAACGGTCATGAAAGGCTGGCGTGTGAGATGGATGTTTGGTGAATCGTTTTATCCCTCGGCCCAGCCTGCAGCCTGCGCCAAGCACAATGATTTACAGCCAACCCACTGAGCGAGTGAATCCCACAGATAGATGAGTGCAGAGGCCAGGAAAGAGTGTGTGCAAAACAGATTCCATCCCTGCAGAGGCAGAAGCAAAAAGGAAGATTCCGCCCCAGCTACTAACTTCTGCGACCAAAATCTCTGAGGCTAAAATCATAGCTCAAACAATCTAAAGGAAAGCAAAGACTGGAACGTGCCAAGCATTCATTGATGTCCACAAAGTCATTTAACGGCACTGGGCCTGTACTCGCTGGAGTTTAGAGGGATGAAGGGGGACCTCATTGAAACGTACAGAATAGTGAAAGGCCTGGATAGAGTGGATGTGGAGAGGATGTTTCCATTAGTGGGAGAGTCCAGGACTAGAGGTCATAGCCTCAAAATTAAAGGACGTTCCTTTAAGAAGGAGATGAGGGGAGGAATTTCTTTGGTCAGAGGGTGGAGAATCTGTGGAATTCTTTCCTGACAGCGAATGCAGCGCCGGAGACTCAGGTTCGATCCTGACTACGGGCGCCGTCTGTACGGAGTTTGTATGTTCTCCCCGTGACCTGCATGTGTTTTCTCCGAGATCTTCGGTTTCCTCCCACACTCCAAAGACGTACAGGTATGTAGGTTAATTGGCTGGGCAAATGTAAAAATTGTCCCTAGTGGGTGTAGGATAGTGTTAGTGTGCGGGGATCGCTGGGCGGCGCAGACCCGGTGGGCCGAAGGGCCTGTTTCTGCGCTGTATCTCTAAAAAAAAAAGAAGGCTGTGGAGGCCAAGTCAATGGATATATTTGAAGCAGAAATAGATAGATTCTTGATTAGTACGGGCGTCAGGGGTTATGGGAAGAAGGCAGGAGAATGGGGTTAGGAGGGAGAGATAGATCAGCCATGATTTGATGGCGGAGCAGACTTGATGGGTCAATTGGCCTAATTCTTCTCCTATCTCTTATGACTATGATGACTTAAGAAGATCAAGAGAGGTTATGTGGACACAAGGAACTGCAGATGCTGGGATATTGCGAAGTTCACCAAATGGTGGAGTAACTCTCTGGAGAACAAGCAAACGCAATGCTAGCATTTATTTCAAGAGGACCAGAACCAGGGGCCACAGTTTAAGAATAAGGGGTCGGCCATTTAGAACTGAGATGAGGAAAAACCTTTTCAGTCAGAGAGTTGTAAATCTGTGGAATTCTCTGCCTCAGAAATCTGTGGAGGCCAATTCTCTGAATGCATTCAAGAGAGAGCTAGATAGAGCTCTTAAGGATAGTGGAGTCAGGGGGTATGGGGAGAAGGCAGGAACGGGGTACTGATTGAGAATGATCAGCCATGATCACATTGAATGGCGATGCTGGCTCGAAGGGCCGAATGGCCTACTCCTGTACTTATTGTCTATTGTCTATTGTCTAATATAAAAACAGATTTGTAATGCTGAGGCTTTTATAAGGCGCTGGTCAGACCGCATTTGGAGTATTGCGAACAGTTTTGGGCGCCATATCTGAGGAAGGATGTGCTGGCGTTGGAGGGAGCCCAGACAAGGTTTACAAACATGATCCCAGGAATGAGTGGGTTAAAATATGTTGAGCGTTTGACGGCATTGGGCCTGTACTCACTGGAGTTTAGAAAAATGAGGGGGGACCTCATTGAAACGCACAGAATAATGAACGGATTGGATAGACTGGATGTGAAGTGGGAGAGTCCAGGACCAGAGGTCACAGCCTCAAAATAAAAGGACATACCTTTAGACAGGAGACGAGGAGGAATTTCTTCAGTGAGAGGATGGTGAATCTGTGGACTTCTTTGCCACAGAAGGCTCTGGAGGCCAAGTCAATGGATATTTTTAGAGCAGAGATTCTTGTTTATTATGGGTGTCTGGGGTTATGGAGAAAAATATAGATCAGCCATGATTGAATGGCGGTGTAGACTTGATGGACTAAATGGCCTAATTGCTCCTGGAACTTATGATCTTATGATCGTGGGTACGTGACATTTTGGGTCGGGACTCCTTAACTCCTTTGTGTCTCCGTTTATCCCCTTTAGTCACCTTTTTATCTGCTTTTCCTCTCCATCCATCTGACCTTCACCTGTATCCACCTATCACGTGCCAGGCTTTTGCCCACCCCAACCTCCTCCAACTTTCTCCACCCCCCCCCCCCCCCCCCCCCCCCCCCCACCTCAATCAGAAGGGCCCCGACCCAAAACACCACCTTTCCAGCTCCTCTAGAGATGATGCCTGTCCGCTTAGTTACTCCAGCACTTTGTGATCTCAGGGAACGGTTACCGCTGTGGTGGGAATGGCCGAGGAAGAGACGGAGAGCCAATGTACCAGCTACCTAAAGCGCACAGTCAAAGAAAGAATGACTGCATTTGTCTAGTGCCTTTTAGTGCCGAACGGAGACGCGACCTTTGTTTCTGTGTCGTGTCTCCGTTCCCGTTGCGGCCTACCACCGGCCATGCACCTGGGACCACCTGGGGCTCTGGTTCGCAGAGCCCACGGCCCGGACTCACCACCTGCGGCGCTGGCTGCCTGCGGAGGCTGCGGGAGCGGCTGCGACTCGTCTCCGGAGGCTCCGGCGCGGGCCGCGTGGACGTCAGAAGCCCGCAGGCCCCTGGATGGGGGCCGACATCGGGAGCACCGGCAGCGGCAAAGGCAGCGTGTTCGCCCGCCCCGAATCGCGGGGCTTGGGTCGGCCCGCCGCGGACCTTTCACTCCGGCGCGGCCTGAAATTTTTCACCGCCCAGCGGGGGCTTCAATATCGGGAGCCCCGACCGCCCCGACGTGGCAACTCCAACAGCCTGACCGCGGGAGAAGACGGCAGGGAAGAGAAAAGACATTCTGGCCTCCCATCACAGTGAGGAGGGACTGGAGGAGACTCACTGTGATGGATGTTTCTTTTTGTTTGGTGTTAGTTGTGATTGTATGTGTTATTGCATTTTTATTGATTAATCTTATTGGTCTTATTGTTCAACTGCGGGTAATGTTTCATTTCACTACACATTTATGTGTATGTGACAAATAAACGACTATTGACTATTGACTTCAGGAGAGTACAGTTGTCTTTCCATAGCAGCTTCCATAACATCATGATATCCTACAGTGGTCTTCAGACACTGTTGTTCATTGGGAAACGTGGCCACTATTTACACACAGCAAGGTCTCTACAATAATGGTGATGTGTTTTGATTGATGAATTGATTGAAAGAGTTAGCATGGAAACAGGCCGTTCAGTGCACCGAGTCCACGGGGACCATCGATCACCCGTTCACACTAGTTCCATGTTATCCAACTTCCCCATCCGCTCCCTGCACACGAGGGACAATATACGGTGGCCGATGAACTTAACGCCTTTGCGAAGTGGGGGGGGGGGGAAACCGGACAATCCGGAGGAGACCCACGCTGTCACAGAGAGAACGTGCAAACTCCACACAGAGAGCAGCCGAGGTCAGTATTGAACCTGGGTCCCTGACGCTGTGAGGCCGCAGCTCTACCCGCTGCGTCACTGTGAAGCCCTCGTGGTAACTGAAGGGAGAGGGCAGGGTTCAGGTATCAGCCATGGTCTGATAGCATGGCGAGGTACTTTGACGGGGGTGATTGGGCAACTTGTGCTTCCATGCCAAAGACATTGCTTTGTTTCAGGGGAGGCACGCTTTATTGAATTGAGTTGAAACTCTTCCAACAGCAATGTGTTTTCAGGTTACAGTACGATTGCATAAACATTCAGGTTGTTGTGGTGCGGTGGGTATCAGAGCATTGACAATGCTACCTACCACCCCTCCCTCAACCCTGGTTCTCAGCCAAAGTGTCTCAGTACATATCACGATAATGCTATTGAGGGCGTGCAACGTAGGTTTACTAGGTTGATTCCCGGAATGGCGGGATTGTGGTCTTTTGAAAGACTGGATCGACTAGGCTTGTATACACTGGAATTTAGAAGGATAAGAGGAGATCTTATCGAAACGTATAAGATTATTAAGGGGTTGGACACGTTAGAGGCAGGAAACATGTTCCCAATGTTGGGGGAGTCCAGAACAAGGGGCCACAGTTTAAGAATAAGGGGTAGGCCATTTAGAACTGAGATGAGGAAAAACCTTTTCAGTCAGAGAGTTGTGAATCTGTGGAATTCTCTGCCTCAGAAGGCAGTGGAGGCCAATTCTCTGAATGCATTCAAGAGAGAGCTAGATAGAGCTCTTAAGGATAGCGGAGTCAGGGGGTACGGGGAGAAGGCAGGAACGGGGTACTGATTGAGAATGATCAGCCATGATCACATTGAATGGTGGTGCTGGCTCGAAGGGCCGAATGGCCTCCTCCTGCACCTATTGTCTATTGTCTATAATAAACCACTACTACCTCTCTTCGACAACATTTTGTGTCTACCTTCAATTTAAACCAGCATCTGCAGTTTTCTTTCCTACGCATCTTACCGCTCCACTGTAAATTCTCCTCAAGGTATGTCTACTTTAAAGAAGTTCTCCTCCTCTCTTCGACGAGCCTGAAGTAGGGTCTCGACCCGAAACGTCACCCATTCCTTCTCTCCTGAGATGCTGCCTGACCCGCTGAGTTGCTCCAGCATTTTGTGTCGACCTTCGATTTAAACCAGCATCTGCAGGTTTTTTTTCTTACGCACCAAGCTATCAAAGATAGACACCAAATGCTGGAGTAACTCAGCAGGCAGCATCTCTGGAGAGAAGGAATAGCTGTTCCTTTTCTCCAGGGATGCTGCCTGACCCGCTGAGTTACTCCAGCATTGTGTCTCCATCTTAGGTGTAAACCAGCATCTGCAGTTCCTTTCCTACACATTCTAACCAAGCTGCCAAAATTGCCACGTGATTCATCTTAGTTTGGTTTAGTTTATTGTCACGTGTGCCAAGGTACAATGAAAAGCTTTTTGTTGTTCGGTGCTAACCAGCCAGTGGAAAGACTATACATGATTACAATGGAGCCGTCCACAGTGTACAGATACAGGAGGTTTAAAAGAGTGGAACAATTGCAATGAGTGATTGCATATCCGCTTCTGGGACCTGCACACATCGAGTCCGTTGCCTGGCCTGGGACCCATCTTGATGCGTCTATTTTTTTCTGGTGTTGACATCCCCAGTTCTACCCGTGTTGAGTGGGCATTCATCACATTGTGCCAGGCTTTGGGGCAGGGATCCTCTTCCCATGGATTCCACCTGGTGAGGATTTTGCCTTGTGGAGTTGCTGGCTTTGCCCACCATTCCTAGTGAACTGCTTGCCCGCTATTTTTGGACGTGTGTTCTTCAACTTGGTTTGATTTCCTGGGTCGGCCAATCTTTGGTTGGGGGGGGGGGGGGGGGGGGGGCTGCAAGCTCAAGGGGCCGAGTGGCCCACTTTTGCTTCTATCACAGTCCAGTGCTTTCCTTCAAATGTGGCTTTGGTCTTAATCCCTGGTGTGGGTGTGAAGGGGCCAGGCCAAAAGGGGAATAGAAACGAAGTGCTGATGCAGGTGGCATGTGAGGAGAGTTAATGCCTCGTGAACACCCAGTCGCGATAAATGGGTCCAAATGGGTGGATTTTTATGCCTTAAGTCCTGTCAAATTCTATACAAGATGAAATGGAATGCTGAAGAAGTGTCCCGACCTAGAACGTCACCTACACTTTATCTCCAGAGATGCTGCCCGACCCAAGAACTTTGTGTAGGAAAAAAAACTGCAGATGCTGGTTTAAATCGAAGGTAGACACAAAATGTAACTCGGCGGGTCAGGCAGCATCTCGGGAGAGAAGAAAAGGTCTCGACCCGAAACGTCACCCATACCTTCTCTCCCGAGATGCTGCCTGACCCGCTGAGTTACACCAGCATTTTGTGTCTACCCAAGAACTTTGTGTCTTTTTGAGTTTAATGAATAAGTGGGTTACGAACTCTGAGGTCTATTGCCCTGTTTAACTTTTAGGAACCCTGATTTTTTTGTACTCCTTTTAGATTTAGATTTAGTTTTAGAGATGCAGCGCAGAAACAGGCCCTTCGGCCCACCGGGTCCGTGCCGACCAGCGATCCCCGCACATTAACACCCACCAGGGACAATTTTTACATTTGCCCAGCCAATTAACCTACATACCTGTACGTCTTTGGAGTGTGGGAGGAAACCCAAGATCTCGGAGAAAACCCACGCAGGTCACGGGGAGAACGTACAAACTCCGTACAGACGGCGCCCGTAGTCGGGATTGAACCTGAGTCTCCGGCGCTGCATTCGCTGTAAGGCAGAAACTCTACCGCTGCGCCACCGTGCCGCCCGCCTTGATTTGTCTTTTAGTGTCCATCAATAACCGTGGTGTTTCTTAATGGTACCTATCACCAGTTGAGCTTTTGAGGTGGTAAAGGTGGGATATTAGCAAAATATTGCAACCCAAACCATAGCACGTAGACAACAACAAATGTGATGCTTGCCTTGTCTGGTTGTGGACCTCTGTGATTGTGTGTGTGTGTGTCGTCCATAATGAAGAAACCTCAAGAAAAAAATCAAAAATTATACTTATTGCAAATAAAGGTTTCTATGTTTCTGGGTGGCGCAGCGGTAGAGTTGCTGCCTTACAGCGCCAGAGACCCGGGTTCGATCCTGACTAAGGGTGCTGTCTGTACAGAGTTTGTACGTTCTCCCCGTGGCATGCGTGGGTTTTCACCCAGATCTTCGCTTTCCTCCCGCACTCCAAAGACGTACATGTTTGTAGGTTAATCGGCCTTGATATAAGTGTAAATTGTCCCCAGTGTGTTACTGTGCGAGGATCGCTGGGCGGCGCGGATTCGGTGGGCCAAAGGGCCTGTTTCCGCGCTGTATCTCTGAACTTAAAAAGACCAGAGTCAGCATGAGCGTACGTTTGGAAAGCAGATAATAGGAGCAGCAAAGACTGTGGGGCTGAGCATTCCGACTCCTAAACCTGGCAGTCAGTGGGGATATTGAGTTGCGTTTCAAATCGCTTTAGTGATGTTGATTGAGGGCTGAATATTGGCCAGTGCACAGGAGTGCAGCTCTTGTCTGAAGTGGTGCCATGGGACTGTACGCATTCACATGAGTGAGTGGAGAGAGCCTTGCACTGCAAAGCTCCCACAGGACAGCATCGTCAGGCTAGAGTTTGAGGGGAATTTGAACCTACGTCCCTATGAAAGAGGGACCAGTGTGTCACCAATTTGCCTCACACCTTCGTAGCAGTGCTTGTTACGCCCAGGAATGAAAGAGATTGCAAAAAGTGGTGAACCCTGCCCAGTCCATCACGGGTACCAACCTCCCCATCATTGAAACGCCGCCTCCAAAAGGCAGTCTTTTTGAATCAATAGACAATAGACAATAGGTGGCGGAGGAGGCCATTCGGCCCTTCGAGCCAGCACCGCCATTCAATGTGATCAATGTGATCAGAGACCCAGCCCACCCTGGCCATGGTGAGATACTATCTCACTGTGAGATACTGAAGCTTTGCCCTCTATACGGCATGGTGGCGCAGCGGTAGAGTTGCTGCCTTAAAGCGAATGCAGCGCCGGAGACTCAGGTTCGATCCCGACTACGGGCGCCGTCTGTACGGAGTTTGTACGTTCTCCCCGTGACCTGCGTTGGTTTTCTCCGAGATCTTCGGTTTCCTCCCACACTCCAAAGACGTACAGGTTTATAGGTTAATTGGCTGGGCAAATGTAAAAATTGTCCCTAGTGGGTGTAGGATAGTGTTAATGTGCGGGGATCGCTGGGCGGCACGGACTCGGTGGGCCGAAGGGCCTGTTTCTGCGCTGTATCTCTAAATCTAAAAAAAAAAAATCTATACCAAAGGAAATAGCTTCAAAATGAGAGGGGTAACCTTTAAGGAGGATGTATGGGCACGGTTTTCACACACAGGGTGATGGGCTCATGGAATGTGCTGCCGGGGGTGGTGCTGGAGGCAGATACAATTGTGACATTTCAGAGGCTTTTGGATAGGCACATGGATCTGCGGGGAATGGAGGCACACGGATTATGTGCGGGCAGGCGAGAGGTGGTCTTGGCATCATGTTCAGCACAGACATTGCGGGCCGAAGGGCCTGCCATACTATTCTGTGTTCTTTGTACAGCTGAAAATTCTTGACTGGTTGAATTAAGTGTGAGTGTTATGGGCTCAGGAGATAGAAACATAGAAACATAGATGCAGGAGGAGGCTATTTGGCCCTTCGAGCCAGCATCGCCATTCATTGTAATCATGGCTGATCATCTACAATCAGTAACCCATGCCTGCCTTCTCCCCATATCCCTTGATTCCACTAGGCCCTAGAGCTCTCTCTAACTCTCTTTTAAATTCATCCAGTGAATCGGCCTCCATTGCTTTCAGTGGCAGAGAATTCCACAAATTCACAACTCTCTTGGTGAAAAAGTTCCTTCTCACCTCAGTTTTAAATGGCCTCCCCTTTATTCTAAGACTGTGGCCCCTGGTTCTGGACTCCCCCAACATTGGGAACAATTTTCCTGCATCTAGCTTGTCTAGTCCTTTTATGATTTTATACATCTCTATAAGATCCCCTCTCATCCTTCTAAACTCCAGTGAATACAAGCCCAATCTTTCCAATCTTTCCTCACATGACAGTCCCTCCATCCCAGGGATGAACCTACGCTGCACTGCCTCAATAGCAAGGACATCCGTCCTCAAATTAGGGGACCAAAACTGTACACA
Source organism: Rhinoraja longicauda (assembly GCF_053455715.1). NCBI lineage: Eukaryota > Metazoa > Chordata > Chondrichthyes > Rajiformes > Arhynchobatidae > Rhinoraja > Rhinoraja longicauda. The sequence continues at coordinate 3,818,767 of NC_135983.1, read as the reverse complement.
ATACTCCAGATGTGATCTCACCAGGGCCCTGTACAACTGCAGAAGGACTTCTTTGCTCCTGTACTCAAATCCTCTCGTTATGAAGGCCAACATGCCATTAGATTTCTTCACTGCCTGCTGTACCTGCACGCCAACTTTCAGTGACTGGTGTACAAGGACACCAGTCACTGAAAGTAAGCGTGCAGGTACAGCAGATGATGGTAATGTTGTAAAATTAGTCCTTGGGTGTGTAACCTGGCCAAGTGACAAACATCAGCACCTAACACCTCACCTCCTCAAAAGATTAGAGCGCTCTTGTGAAATGTACTTACAGCATGTCAACGGTAAATGTGGCTCGGCTGGAATCTGATAAATTTGCCGACTGCAACAAAATCTGCCTGCAGCTTTGTGCAGGATGGGCTTTAGTATTTAGCTGTGTGGTGAGAGGGAACGAGTGTCAAGTTAGAAATTCGTCAGTGCCCACAGAAACATGCTGCTTCACCGTTACATCTCACACCAGGCAGGATGAGAGGGGATCTTATTGAAACGTATAAGATTATTAAGGGGTTGGATACGTTAGAGGCAGGAAACATGTTCCCAATGTTGGGGGAGTCCAGAACAAGGGGCCACACAGTTTAAGAATAAGGGGTAGGCCATTTAGAACTGAGATGAGGAAAAGCTTTTTCAGTCAGAGAGTTGTGAATCTGTGGAATTCTCTACCTCAGAAGGCAGTGGAGGCCAATTCTCTGAATGCATTCAAGAGAGAGCTAGATAGAGCTCTTAAGGATAGCAGAGTCAGGGGGTATGGGGAGAAGGCAGGAACGGGGTACTGATTGAGAATGATCAGCCATGATCACATTGAATGGCGGTGCTGGCTCGAAGGGCCGAATGGCCTCCTCCTGCACCTATTGTCTATTGTCTATTGTCTATTGTCTATTGTCTATTGTCTATTGGGTGCTTGGAAATGCACTTGTGTCTTAGGCCCCACCGCTGGGGAACTGTGCGAGGGTGACATCAGGAGCATGTGACGGAAACTGATCCATCAGCCTGAGTGAGAACGAGAGGGAGGGTGGGCTTGACTTCTGGATGTGGGCTTGTCACTCCTGCAGGAGCCACGTGTTGAAATCTGCCGAGGTTTCGTTTTTGAGACACAGCACGGAAACAGGCCCTTCAGCTCACCTAGCGATCGCCACACATTCGCACTACCTCACGCACACCAGGGACAACTTTACATTTGCATTTACACCAGGCCGATGACCTGCCATCCTGTACATCTTTGGAGTGTGGGAGGAAACCGAAGATCTCGGGGAAAACCCATGCAGGTCACGGGGAGAACGTGCAAAGTCCGTGCAGACAGCACCCATAGTCAGGATCGCCACCGTGCCACTCCAGAGGTCACGGGTCTTCATGAAATTTAAAGACACAGCGTGGAGACAGGCTCTTCAGACCACCAAAGTCCCCACTAACCAGCGATCACCCATACACTAGTTCTATCCCACACACTCGAGGCAATCTACAGAAGCCAATTATCCTACAAACCCGAGACAGACACAAACTGCTGGAGTAACTCAGCGGGTCAGGTCAGGCAGCATCTCTGGAGAAAAGGAATAGGTGACGTTTCGGGCCGAGACCCTTCTTCAGACTTCGAGACCTTTCTAACCTACAAACCTGGAGCATCTGGAGTGTGGGAGGAAACCGGAGCACCCGGAGGAAACCCACGCGGTCACAGGGAGAACGTACAAACTCCATCCCTGGTCAGGATCGACCTGGGTTTCTGCCGCTGAAAGGCAATAACTCGACCCACTGTGCGACTGTGCTGGTTTAGAAGGGCAAGCGGATCAATTGGTGCGGCAGGGAGTTTAAAGTCTTTGGGTGAGGAGGAGTCTGTAGAAGTATCATGAGCTGCTGGTGGTAATGATGGGTGGTGGAGGTCATAGTCAGAGGGAGAACAGGCTGGGTCATTAAATTGGAGGGACCCTACCCAAGCTGGGTTTCAAGATGCCCTCGTGTACAATGTATAACAAAAAATAAAATAGTACAGCATAGCACAGGGACAGGCCCTTCAGCCCACAATGTATGTCCCAAACATAATGCCATGTCAAGCTAACCTCAGTCTTGCTCTAAAATTCTGCATCTTCTGCCGGACAGGAGCGGGGAGAAGAATCCCACTTGAACAATGTTCCCCCTGGGATAAATAAAGTTATATTATATCGTATCATAAGAAGGAATGGGACAAGAAGGGTGGGACAAGTCTTTGATTGTGTTGGCTGCTTTTCAGAGGCAGCGTGAAGTGTAGATGGAGTCGATGGTTTGTGTAATGGACTGGGCTACATCTACAAATGTCTGCAATCTCTTGCCGTCTTGTGCAGAGCTGTACCCAAACCAAGTTGTGATGCCACCCGACAGCATGCCTTCTATGCTGCATTTGTAGACGTTCCCTTTAAAGTGGGCAGTCCACAGATTGAAGTCCAATAATCCAGTTGTTCAATAAAAGGCTCAGAGTGTTTTGGAGTAACCCAGTGGGCCAGGCAGCATCTCTGGAGGACATGAATCGGTGATGTTTTGAGTCAGGTCCTTTCTTCGGACCGATGGTGGTATAGGGGAGAAAGCTGGAAGAGAGGTGGGGCCCGGGACAAATCCTGCAAGCATTTAGAAGATGGGCGGACAAAGACAAGAGATGACAAAGAGAGGGCGTAAAGCCACTGGAAGGGTACATAGGTGGATACGGATGGGGGGAGGGGAGAGAGGGTGAGGGAGAGTGGGAGAAATGGGTGCATGCCAGGATGGGGCACCGTGAGAGAAGGGGAGAATATGGTGTTGTTGGAGAATTCAGTGTTAATACCATTGGGTTATAAACTGCCCAGACGGAATATGAGGTGCTTATATCCACAATGTGTGATTGAAGTGCCAGGCAGATATCTGAATTTGTTTTTATTAGAAATGCTTATTTTGGTATTTTTTTTCATTTGCTATGTATTAACCCCCTGGTGCAGGAGGACCCTGGTCTCTTGGTGCTCTGTAAACAGGCACTATTTACTCAGGTGAAGAAAAGAGTAAATGTGATTATTTAACACCTTTCATGCCACCCCAAAGTACTTTTGAGCCAATTTATACCAAAGGATAGACACAAAATGCTGGACTAACTCAGCGGGTCAGGCAGCATCTCTGGAGAGCATGGATTCGGGTCAGGAACATTCTTCAGACTCCAGTCCAGACTTCATTCATGAGGGGAATAAATGGGAGCAGGAGAGGGCCATTCCACCCTTTGGTTCTGCTTTACCAGCTAGTTTGATCATGGCCAGCCAGCCGTATTCTGTGGCTTGAGATGGGTCTCACTCCAAACGAGGGGCAGGCTACATGGAAAGAGCTGCCAGAGGCAGATATTATAACAACATTCAAAAGTCACTTGGTAGATGGATGGACAAGGTTTAACCAAATAAGCCAAACGTGGGCGAATGGGTTCCCAGTGAATTGGGAATTAGGGGAGGGCACCAGTAAATGGGGAATTAGAGGAGGGCACCAGTAAATAGGGAATTGGGAGACTGCACTAATAAATGGAAATTAGGGGTTTCCAGTAAATGAGGCATTAGGGAAGGGCATCATTAAAGTGAATTGGTGAGAGCACAATAAATGGAGCAATAGGGGAGGGCACCAGTAAATGGGGATTTAGGGGGATTGGACCTGTAAATGAGGCTTTAAGGTAGGGCACCTATAGTGAATTAGGGGAGGGCACCAGTAAATGGGGAATTATGGGGATTGGACCTGTAAATGAGGCTTTAAGGTAGGGCACCATTAAAGTTAATTAGGGGAGGGCACCAGTAAATGGGGAATTAGAGGGCACGCGTAATAAATTCTTAACCATCGAGTTTTACACACATTTCTACGTTTTTATCGAGTGCACAAAATGCCAGTTACACTAGTTAAGAGTTTGTTTGCGCACGAGCGAAATCACTCGGCTGACTATTATAGTGTCTCGAGTTCAAATCCCACCATAGCTTTCTCAAATGTAAGTTGCGATACATTATTGCTTGCAGTTAATTAATTCTAAATAAAATTTTCCTCGATCTTGCCATCACTGTGAAAATCGGCATTTATCCCCAGTTGGTCTTGAGAAGATGATGGCTAGCCAACTTCTTGCCCTGCCTGTAGGGGTGGTCCACAATGTTGTTGGGTAGGGGGGTTCTAGGATATAAGTCCAGAGATTGGAAGGGCCAACAGTCCGTTTCCAAGTCCAACAGGGTGTGAGCTTGTCCGTCTGGGTGGTGGAGGAGCCAGGCTTTGGAGGAGTTGTTGGAGTAGCTCATGTGAGTGTCTTGGTTTTGATGTTACTGTGCTATATTCATGTGCATCACACAGATACTGTTTTGTGTGTGATCCAGGTAAATCATAGCATATATGAATGTGACAGGTAATGCAACAGAGAAACTAAACAATGCAGAATATAATGTTACAGCAACAGAGTAAGTGCATATTTTAAAAAACTGCGTAGGAAAATAACTGCAGATACAAATCGAAGGTATCACAAAATGCTGGAGTAACTCAGCAGGTCAGGCAGCATCTCAGGAGAGAGGGAATGGGTGACGTTTCTATTTTTGTTTCTTCTCTTTCTTTGTCCCGCCCCCCTGATATCAGACTGAAGAAGGGTCTCGACCCCGAAACGTCACCCATTCCCTCTCTCCTAGATGCTGCCTGACCTGCTGAGTTACTCCAGCATTTTGTGATACCTTCGATTTGTATCTACAGTTATTTTCCTACGCAGTTTTTTAAAATATGCACTTACTCTGTTGCTGTAACATTATATTCTGCATTGTTTAGTTTCTCTGTTGCATTACCTGTCGCATTCATATATGCTATGATTTACCTGGATCACACACAAAACAGTATCTGTGTGATGCACATGAATCCCCTAGATGCTGCCTGAACTGCTGAGTTACTCCAGCATTTTGTGATACTTTTAAAAAGCTGCAATGAGGTAGATTGGAGGAATCAGGAGATTCATCCTGAGGCTTTATGTAGCATTTATTGTTATCTGAAGTGCATATTGCAGATACGACACACTGCCACTGCTGTGTGCTGGCAGTGGAGGCAAGGACATTTAAAAGCTCACAGGCTATAAAAATTTTTTTGTTGATACTGAATATTGCCAGTATTCAGACTTATGCAATTAAGCATGCACATACAGAATTATATTCTAGGTCAAGACCGGCCTCTCGTTGGTCATCTCTAGGATTGTTCATTTGTCTGATAACAGCTGGGAATAAACTATCCCTGAATCTGGAGGTGTGCATTTTCACACTTCTGTACTTCTGGCCCGATGGGGGAGGGGAAAAGAGGGAGTGACCGGGGTGAGACTGGTCCTTGATTACGCTGCTGGCCTTACTGAGGCAGCGTGAGGTGTAAATGGAGTTAATGGAAGGCAGTTGATTTGTGTGATGGTCTGGGATGTGTCCATAGCAATTTTGCAAATTCTTGCGGTCTTGCATGCAGCTGTTCCCAAACCATGCTGTGAGGCATTGCAATAAAATGCTTTCTGCAACGCACCCTTAGAAGTTGGTGAGAGTTGTTAGGGACATGCCGAACTTCCTGTGCTTCGAAGGAAGTAGACTTCTGGTAGGCTTATTCAGTCACGAAGCTGTCTGTCTAATGGTCTTGAAAATCAAACTAATATAGTTGTTAGAAATCTGAACTAAAAACTGTATTTTTCTTACTTGAAAAGGGCACAATGGTACAACTGGTGCAGTTTTTGCCTCGGTGTTTCGAGCTCTTTCCATTTTTATGGCTCCACACTTTGTATCTCATTGACTGCAAAGCATATTGGGTAATGGCAAAATGGCAGCACTGTGGTGCAGCCGGTAGAGTTGCTGCCTCACAGCGCCAGGGACCCGGGTTCAATCCTGACTACGGGTGCTGTCTGTACGGAGTTTGTACGTTCTCCCCATGACCTGCGTGGGTTTTCTCCGGGTGCTCTAGTTTCCTCCCACATCCCGAAGATGTGCGGGTTTGTAGATTAATAGATCGGTTTAAAATTGTTCCGGGCTGTTGGGACTGGATGATAAAGGAGGATAATGTAGAACTAGTGTGATTGGGTGGTTGATGGCATGGACTCAGTGGCTGAAGGGCCTCCTTCCATCCTGTATCAATTAATCAATCAATCAATCAATCAATCAGTCACCGTGGCAGTAGAGTTGTTGCCTTTAAGCCCACCGAGTGACCAGTGATCACCCTGCTATCCTTCACACTAGGGACGATTTATAATTTTACCAAAGCCAATTAACCTACAAACCTGTACGTCTCTGGAGTGTGGGAGGAAACCGGAGAAAACCCACACGGTCACGGGGAGAACGTACAAACTCCGTACGGACAGCACCCGTAGTTGGGATGGAACCCGGGTCTCTGGCGCTGTGAGGCAGCAACGCTACCACTGCGCCACCATGTCCCAATGCTCCCTGATATACTGAATGTTTCCAGCTTTTTCCTGTGTTTGTTTAATGACGTACTGTACAATCTTTTGTTCTTGTACATTTATGCGTCGTTAAAGCAATAAATACAAAAAAAAGAGGCCTTAAAACAAGCATTGTGAAACGATTGGCAGCCCGGTAAATGCCGAGGAGATTTATCATGTGCCTGTTACTTCCAGTATCTGTGCACAGAGTGCGGGCGGGACAAGGGCAATATGTGGCTTCAGAGCATGTTGAGGGAAATAAAACCCAATCTCCCCATTTTGCTCAACCTTGCTATCATATTTCAATTGAGACATCAATCAGCAAACGTCTGCTGCTTCCACCCTAAAATAGGCAATTAAAATGAATCAGAGGTTCACCTGCACCTCCTCCAACCTCATCTATTGCATCCGCTGCTCCAGATGTCAACTTATTTACATCGGCGAAACCAAGCGCAGGCTCGGTGATCGCTTCGCTGAACACCTGCGCTCGGTCCATGTTGGCCAAACTGATCTCCCGGTGGCTGAGCACTTCAACTCCCCCTCCCATTCCCAGTCTGACCTTTCTGTCATGGGCCTCCTCCAGTGCCACAGTGAGTCCCACCGGAAATTGGAGGTACAGCACCTCATATTTCACTTGGGCAGCTTCCAGCCCAGTGGTATGAACATCGACTTCTCCAACTTTAGATAGTTCCTCTGTCCCTCTCTTCCCCTCCCCCTTCCCAGTTCTCCCTATATCTTCCTGTCTCCACCTATATCCTTCCTTTGTCCCGCCCCCCTGACATCAGTCTGAAGAAGGGTCTCGACCCGAAACGTCACCCATTCCTTCTCTCCTGAGATGCAGCCTGACCTGCTGAGTTACTCCAGCATTTTGTGAATAAATACCTTCGATTTGTACCAGCATCTGCAGTTATTGTCCACACTTTTCATGCTATTTGACCAGTAAACGCATCAAAAGTTCAGTTGCTTCGAGAGGTCTGGGCCTCCCATATTTCTGATTTGACCCTGCCTGGGGCAATTTACTGAGGCTGATTTACCAGGCTACAAACCCCACATATCTTGGGGATATGGGAGGAGACCGACGGGGTCAAGGGAGAACGTGCAGGCTCCAGCTGCTTCTTTCACCCCAGACGTTGTAACATCAAAGTTAACTTCTACAGCTGCTGTCGTGTTATTTGAGCAGTATTCCGGATCAGTGTCCACATACTCAGATGAGCAAGTATCTACTTTAACACTGTGCCATCATCTTGGCCACCTGGGCCAGCATGGACGAGATGGGCCGAAGGGCCATTTTACATGCTATCTTGCTGACACTTTGTCCGTCATACCACGTAACAGCTTGGAATTCATCAGCACTCCATATATTCTTATTCTTAAGCATATATTCTGACAGTATTCCTGGAAAGTGTCTCTGAGTCTGTACCTTTGAATGTTAGATGTACTCCTTGTGGATGACACTAACACCTTGTTTACAATTGTGGGGCACGGAGGTTGGTAGTTTGTGGGTTCTGGTTAAATTAATTTCAAACTTACAGTGTGGCTTTCTCGAAGTTGGATTATTTGCTTTGGGTCTTGGTGTTTACTGGTGAATGAAATGGAATAGAGCAGCATATTTCCTGTTCCGGGCTTTTGAATGTGGAACCAATGGCTGCCCAGCCAAATAAACGTCATGTATAGTTCAACCAATGAATATCACGGTGCTGGATTTCACCTATTCACCACCAAAGCAGTCCATTAACTTAGCGAATAGTGAAAGGCCTGGATGGAATGGATGTGGAGAGGATGTTTCCACTGGTGGGAGAGTCTAGGACCAGAGGGCACAGCCTCAGAATTAAAGGACATTCCTTTAGGAAGGAGTTGAGGAGGAATTTCTTAGTTAGAGGGTGGTGAATCTGTGGAATTCATTGCCGCAGAAAGATGTGGAGGCCAAGTCAATGGATATTTTTCAGGCGGAGATTGACAGATTCTTGATTAGCACGGGTGTCAAGGGTTATGGGGAGAAGGCAGGAGAATGGGGTTAGGAGGGAGAGATAGGTCAGCCATGATTGAATGGCAGAGTAGACTTGATGGGCCGAATGGTCTAATGCTGCTCCTGTCATTTATGAACTTATGAACTTGGAAGCGCAGTTTGATTTGAGCAAATGTAATCGGATAGAAAATCAAAAAATAATCTGCAGCTGCTGGAAGTCTGAAATAAAAACAGAAAATGCTGGAAACACACAGCAGGTCAGGCAGCATCTGTGGAAAGAGAAACAGTGTTAAAGTTTCAGGTCTTTGCCAGAATTGGGATAGAATGTCATCTGTTTGTGAACTTAATGTGTGATTTTGTCGCATATGTTCATCAAAGTACACTTTTCTTTCCATTGTATTAATATCATTACGACAGTTTCAGAAGCAGATTCACTGGAGTTTAGAAGGATGAGAGGGGATCTTATAGAAACATACAAAATTATAAAAGGACTGGACAAGCTAGATGCAGGAAAAATGTTCGAAACGTTGGGCGCGTCCAGAACTGCCCTTGTCCCATATTAGGCCCAGGGGTGGACACTGTAGGCCCGGGGGATGTTGTAGGCCTGGCCACTGTAGGCCTGGGCACTCCAGAACCAGGGGCCACAGTCCTAGAATAAAAGGGAGCCCATTTAAAACTGAGGTGAGAAAAACCTTTTTCACCCAGAGAGTTGTGAATTTGTGGAATTCTCTGCCACAGAGGGCAGTGAAGGCCAAATCACTGGATGGATTTAAGAGAGAGTTAGATAGAGTTCTAGGGGCTAGTGGAATCAGGGGATATGGGGAGAAGGCAGGCACGGGCTACTGATTGTAGATGATCACAATGAATGGTGGTGCTGGCTCGAAGGGCCGAATGGCCTCCTCCTGCACCTATTTTCTATGTTTCTATGTTTCTAGATATAACTCTGCTTTGTAGTATTTGTCAATGCCACTAAGTCAGACAAGAGGGTAAATCACTGATTCAAGATATTTTATTTCTTAACCTCAACAAGGGAGATTGCTACAGATGGCGGTAAAGGCTAAATCAATGGATAGTTTTAAGGCGGAGATTGATAGGTTTTTGTGGGGAGGAGACTGAAGGGTGATCTTATAGAGGTGTAAAAATCATGAGAAAAAAACACTTCTCTAACTTCAGGTAACCCTAAGACTCTTGTTCACTATCCATCACAGTGTGGAGGTGCCAGGATGAGAGTCACTGTGATGGGTGTTTGTGTGGAATTATGTCGTTGTGTTTTTGTTGCTTTTTTAGTGTTGTGACTGCATGGTAACTAAATTTCATTCAAACTTGTTTTGAATGACAAATAAAGAAATTCAGAAATTCATTCAAATTCATTCATTCATTCAGTTTGCCTCTCTCTCCATCCCTCCCCCTTCCCAGTTCTCCCGCCAGTCGTACTGTCTCCGACTACATTTTATCTCTGTTTGCTTTGTTGTTACATTCTCCCAGCTAACAATGATCTATCCTACACTTTCCTTGATCTCCATTCCCTTTGTCCCGACTTCACACCTTACACTTCCTTATCTATGCACTTCCTTATCTGTGTATCTCCCTCTCCCCTGGTAGTGTAAGAAAATAACTGCAGATGCTGGTACAAATCGAAGGTATGTATTCACAAAATGCTGGAGTAACTCAGCGGGTCAGGCAGCATCTCGAGAGAAGGAATGGGTGACGTTTCGGGTCGAGACCCTTCTTCAGACTGAGGAAGGGTCTCGACCCGAAACGTCACCCATTCCTTTTCTCCTGAGATGCTGCCTGACCTGCTGAGTTACTCCAGCATTTTGTGAATAAATCCCTCTCCCCTGGCATCAGTCCAAAGAAGGTTCTCGACTCGAAACGTCACCCATTCCTTCTCTCCATTGCCTGTCCCACTGAGTTACTTCAGCATTTTTTTTGTCTATCTTCTATCTTACCCATAGAGTGATATAGTATTGAAACAGGCCCTTCGGCCCAACTTGCCCACCTACCAGTATTTGGTCCATATTCCACCAAACCAGTCCTATCCATGCACCTGTTTAACTGTTTCTTAAATGTGGCGATAGTCCCTGCCTCAATTACCTCCTCTGGCAGCTTGTTCCATACACCCACCACCCTTTGTGTGAGAAAGTTACCCCTCAGATTCCTATTCAATCTTTTCCCCTTCACCTTAAACCTATCTCCTCTGGGCAAGAGACTCTGTGCATCTACCCGATCTAATCCTCACATGATTTTATACACCTCTATAAAATCACCCCTCATCCTCCTGTGCTCCAAGGAATAGAGTCCAGGCCTGCTCAACCTCTGCCTGTATTTCAGATCCTCTAGCCCAGGCAACATCTTCGTAAAGGATCATAAGGGATAGGAGCAGAATTAGACTATTTGACCCATCAAGTCTACTCCACCATTCAATCGTGGCTGATCTAATAGACAATAGTCAAGTCAAGTCAAGTCAAGTCAATTTATTTGTATAGCACATTTAAAAACAACCCACGTTGACCAAAGTGCTGTACATCTGACCAGGAAAAAAAAAGAAACATACAGTGGCAGGCAGCCAAACACAACGGCGCGGCCATCTTGAACAAAATGTTAATTCAATAGACAATAGACAATAGACAATAGGTGCAGGAGTAGGCCATTCAGCCCTTCGAGCCAGCACCGCCATTCAATGCGATCATGGCTGATCACTCTCAATCAGTACCCCGTTCCTGCCTTCTCCCCATACCCCCTCACTCCGCTATCCTTAAGAGCTCTATCCAGCTCTCTCTTGAAAGCATCCAACGAACTGGCCTCCACTGCCTTCTGAGGCAAAGAATTCCACCCCTTCACCACTCTCTGACTGAAAAAGTTCTTCCTCATCTCCGTTCTAAATGGCCTACCCCTTATTCTTAAACTTCTCAACCCCATTCTCAACCCCATTCTCAACCCCTCTCAACCCCATTCTCCTGCCTTTTCCCCATAACCCCTGAAACCCTAATGCACTAATCAAGAATCTATCCACTGGCTTGGCCTCCACAGCCTTCTGTGGCAAAGAATCCCACAGCAGATTCACCACCCTCTGACTAAAGGATGTTCGCTGGGCTTGATGTTCAGCTGCTATCTCTGAAGCTGAATCCACCTCTTTCGATTTACAGCCTTTAAGGGTGCGTGTCATTCTGTTGTTGTTTTTGTTTGAGGGATGAATCTTTCTCCCCTGCATGTTCGAGCAATGGAAAATTAATTTCTCTATCTCCCGTTTGTGGGATGTGATGTTTCAGGTGTGAAGTGAGAAGGTTTTTTTATTTAGTGCAGCACACTTTTCCTTCGTAGCTGACAGTGATTGATGGCATTTGGAAAGAGCTGACGGTGTCTTGGGTTCACCATGAAAGAGTTTAGCTTGCAGTAACCGGTGGCACTCCACAGACACAAAACAGATGAGATCAGACACAGCCAGAAAAGACTTTGAGGTCAGGTATGATCTCAGTGGAAAAATTCAACTCTTAAGTCACGGTACTTGACGGGGAAACATGTTTTTGAAGCTTTGGCACACTGTTGCGTGAGTGCAGCTGTTCTTCAATATCAATCACCTTAAATAATTAAGGCTTTTGCATTTAGCAATTGGATAAAGTTTTGCTTATACGCTTACTGGGAAACTGTCACCAGCTCTTGAGCAAAGCCCCTGCTTTCTGCAGTGCTGGCTGAAGATGCTGGAATCCTGAGCACCACACAGAGTGCCGGAGTAACTCAGCGGGTCAGGCAGCATCTGTGGAGAACGTGGATAGGCGACGTTTCGGGTCGGGACCTGTCTTCAGTCTGGGTTTCGGGGTGTCGGGACTTTTCTTCAGGTGTGAAGAAGGGTCCCGACCTGAAACGTCACCTATCCACGCTCTCCACAGATGCTGCCTGACCCGCTGTGTTACTCCAGCACTCTGTGAAACGTCACCCTTCCATGTTCTCCACAGATGCTGCCTGACCCGCTGTGTTACTCCAGCACTCTGTGAAACGTCACCCTTCCATGTTCTCCAGAGTTGCTGCCTGACCCGCTGTGTTACTCCAGCACTCTGTGAAACGTCACCCTTCCATGTTCTCCAGAGATGCTGCCTGACCCGCTGAGTTACTCCAGCACTTTGTGTCTTGTGATGGGGGGAGGCGGGGGGGGGGGGGGGGAAAGAAAGCTGGAAGAGAGGTGGAGGCGGGACAAAGACTGCCGAGTGATGGGTGGATGCAGGTGAGGGGGGTTTTGATTGTCGGAATGGTGGAAAAGGCCATAGATAGGAAGGAGACAAATGGCTGTGAGATAAGGAGAGAAGAGGCACCAAGTGTGAAGCCAAGGGGTGGGATGTAGGTGGAAGGGGATGGGCGAAGGGGGAAGGTGGGCGGTATCGGAGGAGGAGTAGGAGAATATCTGACACCAGGAAGTGCTTCAATGCTGGTTGGTACAAATGTTTTTTGTACAGTTCCACCACTGATTTTCCGGCATCCCTGGTTCCAGAGCCTTTCTGGATTATCCGTTTTGCCGGACCAACAGAGGTCACGGCCTCTGAGAGGAGTCCAACGGTACCGGAACAATCTGCCTAAGCCGCCGCGGAGGAGCCGAGATACGAGCCGGCAAAGTCATCTTCAGCAGTTGTCTAAGGGAACAGATCTGCCGGCTCTGGACACGCCAGAGTTCCAGCGTCCCAGCCACAGGGGGCACATTCAACCCACCGATCGGAAGTCCCGATGAGGTCGAGATTGGCTGCCTCACGTGGCCTCAGTGCCACATTTTTGGAGGGACTTCCGGTGGTGATTTCATGTACTCTCTCGTGATTTTGTCCGGAGTAAGGGAGGTGCTGGACCTCCAGTTTCCGGACGATTGGTGGTGGACCTGGACTTAGGGTTGCCAACTGTCCCGTATTAGCTGGGACATCCTGTATGTTAGGCTAAATTGGTTTGTCCCGTACGGGACCGCCCTTGTCCCATATTAGGCCCAGGGGGTGCATGCAGTAAGCCCGGACACTGTAGGTCCGGACACTGTAGGCCCAGGGGGTGTTGTAGGTCCAGGCACTGTAGGCCCGGACACTGTAGACCTGGAGGGTGTTGTAGGCCCAGGCACTGTAGGCCCAGGCACAGTTGGCCCGGGCACAGTTGGCCCGGACACTGTAGACCTGGGGGGGGTTGTAGGCCTGGGCAATGTAGGCCCGGACACTGTAGACCTGGGGGGCGTTGTAGGCCCGGGCAATGTAGGCCCGGGCACAGTTGGCACGGGTGCCGCCTAATGGAGGTAGCGTAGCAACCCGCCTCCCGGCCCGGGCGGCCGACAATGGTGGAGCAGGAGCACGTGGCTGCTGGCTGAGTGAGGTCACGTGGGCCGCGGGGCGGTGACGTTACCTTTTGTCCCTTATTTGGGAGTGAGAAAGTTGGCAACCCTACCTGTACTAGCCTTTGGCCCTGGTAGTTTTTCCCAATCTCCCATTCCCATAAGGAGGCAGGGATGCATCCCAAGTATCAGGTGAAGGAGAGCTGACTGCTTTTGTTACATTAGCTTCACCAACTCTCCACTGAGTCTCCCAACCATCTCAGTCTGTGTTGTAAACAAGCCACTTCAAAGCGCAGTGGTTCAGTTACTAGACTAACAACAAATCCAGAGACACTAGCTCATCGCCAACTGAGGGAGATCCAAGATCAGTTAATGTGGAATTAAAAAGCAGGTGTCACTACATCGGGTTGTTATTAAATCCCACTGTACGATCTGTGGAGGAAGAGATTTGCTGCCTTTACCTGTCAGGCCCGTAGTTCCAGGCCCAACAAGGCTCGCTTGACTCTGTAGCGACCATAGAGAATGGTCCAGGTCGTCGAACCCTCGGATTGGCCAGCGAGGTCACGTGGGAACGCGACCATGGGGATTGGTCCAGGGAACAACATCGCTGATTGGCCAGCGATGTCATGTGCGCGTTTGGCGCCCGATTTAGTCAGTTCGGCGAAGTCTTCAAGGAAGACAGTAAGTTTGTATTGGTTGTCCTGTACCTTATTGTTTAACTTTGTATTCGTGTATTGCGGCTGCAATAAACTTCGTCTACAACCAACAAGTTTCGGACTCGCCATATTGGTGACCCCGACATGATCTGGACGATCACCGACTGAGCAGGAACCCGACGCCTCGTTGACGATGACCGAGCAGGGCACACCGGAGTCAAGCGCGGCAGGCGTTCATCTTCCGTTATTTTGGACGTACGCACCGCAAGCTTGGTTTATCCACGCCGAGGCACAATTCCATATAAAGAAGGTGTCGGACGAATCCACGAAGTACTTCTACCTCGTCAGCGCTCTATCGCCGGACACAACCAAGCGCATGATGCGGTTCATCTTAAATTCACCTGCGGAAGACAAGTACGAGGCCATGAAGAAGGTATTACTGCGAACCTTCGGGTTGAATAAGCATGGTGGTGCGGCAAAACGTCTGCACCTACCGGATCTTGGAGACCAACTGCCTTCCGTCCTCATGGCCGAAATGATGATGCTAGCCGGTGAGCATACGGATTGCCCGATGTTTGAACAGGCATTCCGCGAGAAACTTCCCGAGGATGTCCGACTGCTGCTTACGGATTGTTCTTTTAAGGACCCCGAAGCATATGCAGCGAAAGCGGACGCGCTCATAGCGGCAAAAAACAAGGCAAGTGCTTCAATCAACAAAGTCTCGACATCGGTGACCACGCCACAGCGACGGCAAGATGGCGCCACGTCTCCCGCCAATTCTCCGAAAGCCCGCCAAAAAGATCCGCACAAGCGCGGCTGGTGCT
The DNA here is from genome assembly GCF_053455715.1 of Rhinoraja longicauda. Taxonomy (NCBI): domain Eukaryota; kingdom Metazoa; phylum Chordata; class Chondrichthyes; order Rajiformes; family Arhynchobatidae; genus Rhinoraja; species Rhinoraja longicauda. The sequence continues at coordinate 3,803,610 of NC_135983.1, read as the reverse complement.
ATTATCACCTACGATGGGGTAACGAATCCCGCAACTGTCGTTTGCCTTGTACCTTCGCGGGAAATGCCTCGGCCGATCGTACATAGGGGCAGTTACGATTGGCCAGAACCGGCGCCTCTATGTCCATGATCGATTCACGGACACAGAATTTTTGGTAGACACGGGAGCCATCGTCAGCATAGTGCCGCCGACCGACCTCGAAACCAGATCGGGTAAGACAGGTCCCACCCTCATCGCGGTTAATGGCAGCCCAATTCGCACTTTCGGTACACGGAAGATGTCCCTTGTGTTAGGCCTCCGCACGTACGAATGGCCATTCATCATAGCCGACGTCAAACAAGCGATCCTGGGCGCAGATTTTCTCTGGGCTTTTTCACTGGTTCCTGATGTCCGCGGTAACGACCTCCGACCCTCCGCCGAAGATGAGCACGTCGCTCCGACAATCGCCTCCTCGCCCAGCCCTACTGTCCAGGCCGTCGTCGCGGCCCCCGACTCGTATGCTGCGATTCTGGCAGAGTTCCCAGAGCTGCTCGTCCAACGTTTTGACGCACCTTCGGCTAAGCACGGTGTGGTCCATCACATCCGCACCGAAGGCCCTCCCGTTTTCGCTCGGGCCAGGAGACTACCGCCAGACAAACTGGTGGTGGCAAGGGCGGAGTTCAGGAAGATGGAGGAAATGGGAATTGTTCGTCAGTCCGACAGCCCGTGGGCCTCGCCGTTACACATGGTCTCCAAGGCATCTGGGGGGTGGAGGCCATGTGGCGATTATCGGCGTCTCAATGCTGTCACCACGGCTGATCGCTACCCCATACCGCACCTACAGGACTTTTCATCTGGGCTGGAAGGAGCGGTGGTGTTTTCCAAAATCGATTTGGTGCGAGGATACCATCAGATTCCGGTGCGACCGGAGGACATACAAAAAACTGCAACTATTACTCCGTTCGGGTTGTTTGAATGGTTGCGTATGCCTTTCGGTTTAAAGAACGCGGCACAGGCTTTCCAGCGACTGATGGACCGCGTGGGCCGGGGTTTACCCTTTTTGTTTATTTATTTAGACGACATCCTGGTAGCCAGCCCCTCAGTGCAGGAACGCCAGGCCCATTTGCGGACCGTGTTCCAGCGGCTCCAAGACCACGGGCTCATTATCCAACCCTCCAAATGTCAATTCGGCCAGCCTGCCCTCGATTTTCTAGGGCACAGAATTACTCCTGCCGGCGCCGCCCCTTTGCCCGAGAAGGTGGAAGCTATCCGGGCTTTTCCCAGGCCCACCACAGTAAAAGGGCTGCAGGAGTTCGTAGGCATGGTTAATTTCTACCATAGATTCGTTCCGGCAGCGGCGCGAGTCCTGCGCCCGCTTTTCCAATGCCTTGCAGGGAATCCGGTAGAGTTGTTGTGGTCCCCGACCGCAGAGTCGGCTTTTACGGCAGCTAAGGCAGCCTTGGCAGACGCCACCATGTTGGTCCATCCGAGCCCCTCCGCCCCCACGGCCCTGACGGTTGACGCCTCTGACGTGGCGGTGGGTGGGGTTCTGGAGCAGCAGGTCGGTGGCCGTTGGCAGCCTTTAGCGTTTTTCAGCCGGCAACTAAATTCGGCCGAGCTGAAATATAGCGCATTTGACCGAGAGCTTCTAGCTCTCTATTTAGCTGTCCGTCATTTCAGGTATTTCCTCGAGGGCCGCCCATTCGTGGCATTTACGGACCACAAGCCATTAACATTTGCTTTTTTGAAATTGTCTGACCCATGGTCGGCCCGCCAGCAGCGGCACCTGACTGCTATCTCCGAATTTACCACAGATGTCCGTCATATCGCGGGTAAGTTTAATGCCGTTGCTGACGCCCTGTCTAGACCTGCTTTTCCCCCTATTTCGGCGGTGGACTGCGAAGTGGATCCCCAGGAGCACGCGGAGGCACAGCTCCTAGCGGATACCGTTTCGGCTTACCAGTCCACCACTTCGGGATTGAAGTTGGCCCAGGTAGCTTGTGGGTCGGAGGGCACAAAAGTCTGGTGCGATGTTTCTCTTCCTCGTCCCAGGCCGGTAGTACCGCCCTCCCTTCAGCGCCGGGTTTTTGATGCCATTCATGGGCTGGCGCACCCGTCCATCCGCTCCACCTCTGCCTTGGTAGCAGCGAGGTTTGTCTGGCATGGCCTGCGGAAACAGGTAGCGGGGTGGGCACGTTCCTGCGTGCCCTGTCAGACCGCTAAAGTCCAGCGCCACGTCCAGCCCCCCGTACAGGATTTCGAGGTCCCGGCTTTTCGTTTTTTCCACATCCACGTGGATTTGGTCGGGCCTTTGCCTTCCTCCCGGGGCTACACCCACCTCCTCACGGTGGTGGATCGGTTCACCCGGTGGCCAGAGGCTTTCCCATTGTTTGATATCTCGTCAGCGTCTTGTGCTAGGACTTTGGCCCTTCATTGGGTAGCTCGTTTCGGGGTCCCGGCAGTTATTACAACTGACAGAGGGCCACAGTTCACTTCGTCCCTCTGGGCCGCGCTGGCGGAACTGTACGGGTCCAAGTTACAACCCACAACTGCATATCACCCCCAGGCAAATGGACTCGTAGAAAGGTTCCACCGCCAACTTAAGGTGTCCCTCAGTGCAAGGCTTGAAGGCCCGGACTTGGTAGACCAACTCCCTTGGGTTCTTTTGGGCATCCGGACTGCTCCTAAGCCAGATCTCGGTGCGTCGTCCGCAGAGCTAGTATATGGCTCGACACTTCGAGTACCCGGAGATCTGTTTCCGGACCCTTCAGCCCTGCTCCCTACAGTCCCATCAGCGTTAGCATCTCTCCGGGAACGGGTGGGCTCCCTGGCTCCAGTGCCGACTTCACGTCATGGGTGTCCCATGGTACATGAACCGTCTTCCCTGAAGGACTGTGAGTTTGTTTTTCTGCGTAAAGATGCCCATCGCGCCCCGTTGCAGAGGGTCTATCAAGGGCCGTTCCGGGTTTTACGTAAGGGAACGGCTACTTTCACCTTAGACATGGGCGGCAAGAGTGAACTCGTCTCGGTGTCCCGGCTCAAACCTGCCCATTTGGACCCGGATCAACCAGTCCTGGTCGGTCAAACCCCTAGGCGAGGCCGACCTCCGTTAGTTCCGCCCAGTCCAGAAACCCCAGTTCCGACAGTTCCTCCAGGACCCCCCGTTTCGGCAGTTCCTCCAGGACCCCCCATGCCGGTAGTTCCTCCAGAACCTCTCGTTCCGGCTGTTCCACCAAGTCCGGAACCTCCGGCTCCTGTGGTTCAGGCTGTCCCTCTCCGTACTCGTTATGGTCGCGAAATCCGGCTCCCAGCTAGGTTCCGCACCTCGGGTTCTGGGGGGGGGTCATGTAGAGACCATAGAGAATGGTCCAGGTCGTCGAACCCTCGGATTGGCCAGCGAGGTCACGTGGGAACGCGACCATGGGGATTGGTCCAGGGAACGACATCGCTGATTGGCCAGCGATGTCATGTGCGCGTTTGGCGCCCGATTTAGTCAGTTCGGCGAAGTCTTCAAGGAAGACAGTAAGTTTGTATTGGTTGTCCTGTACCTTGTTGTTTAACTTTGTATTCGGGTATTGCGGCTGCAATAAACTTCGTCTACAACCAACAAGTTTCGGACTCGCCATAACTCCCTCATTTTAGGGACAGATATTAAAAAGCAAATGGTTGGCAGCGATAGACTTGCTGCCTCACAGCGCCAGAGACCCGTGCTCAATCTTGACTGCAGGTGCTGTCTGTACGGAGTTTGCACGTCCTTCCTGTGATGGCGTGATTTCCACGGATGCTCCGGTTTACTCCCACACTCCAAAGATGTACAGATTTGTCGGTTAATTGGCTTCTGTAAATTGTAAGTTGCCCCTAATGTGTGGGATAGTGCTAGTGTAGGGTTGATAGCTGGTTGGCGCGGACTCGGTGGGCCGAAGGGCCTGTTTCCGTGCTGTATCTCTGAAGGAAAGTCTAAATGGAGACAGGAGGAAGTGTGGATGCTGGAATCTTGAGCAAAAGACAAAGTGCTGGAGGAACTCAGCGGGTCAGTTCTTCCAGAACTTCCCCCTCCTCTCCCCCCCCCCCCCCCCACCCATTCCTTTTAACTTGCTCTGAAGCTGAACACCATCGTAGAGATCTACAGGAGTTGCTGCCTCAAAAAGGTAGCCAGCATCATCAGAGACCCACACCACCCTGGCCACGCTCCCATTACACTCCTGCCTTCTGGAAGAAGGTACAGGAGTCTGAAATCCGTGACCTCCAGGTTTAGGAACAGATTCTTCCCAACAACCACCAGCCTTTTAAACACTACAAGCTTGTACTGTCTACTGTAATATTGGTATTTTTAATTTTTTTTTTTTTTTTTGTTTCTTATGTTATATATGAGTACTCTGTTTACAGACCTGTTGTGCTGCTGCAAGTAAGAATTTCATTGTTCCATTTTTGGTGCATGTGGTAATTAAACGCTCTTTGCTCTTGACCTGAGTCAAGAAAAGGGAAGGGTTGGAGGGGAGGAGAAAGCGAAGGACAAAGCCCCCATTTTATTAACACAGCCCAGGCAACAAAAGATGGCTTCAGTTCTTTGTTTTTAATTTTGGAGACAGGCCCTTTGGCCCACCGAGTCCGCACTGACCGGCAATCCCTGCAGATTAACACTACTCAACACACACTAAGGACAATTTTACATTTATACCAAGCCAATTAACCCACAAACTTGTACTTCTTTGGAGTGTGGGAGGAAACCGGAGATCTCAGGGTAAACCCGTGCAGGTCACGGGGAGAACGTACAAACTCCGTACAGACAAGCACCCGTGGTCAGGATCGAACCCGGGTCTCCGGCGCTGTGAGGCAGCAACTCTACCGCTGCGCCACCGTGTCGCTCCAGTTGCTGTTGTTGTTGTTGGTGGTATTGACATTTTTAGTTTTCATCTTTGTATCTTAGTTTACATTTCAAATGGTCAAACACAAAATAACTCGGTGTTATCTTTTCTGTGGAAATATGAGCCAGGTGCTCTGAATGCATTCAAGAGAGAGCTAGATAGAACTCTTAAGGATAGCGGAGTCAGGGGGTATGGGGAGAAGGCAGGAACGGGGTACTGATTGAGAATGATCAGCCATGATCACATTGAATGGCGGTGCTGGCTCGAAGGGCCGAATGGCCGCCTCCTGCACCTATTGTCTATTATCTATTGTCTATTGTGCTGTGAGATAGATCATCTCTGATCCACTTGGGATGGATTTTTATTACATTTAAATAGAGTCATAGCATCAGGGAGGACTGAAACAGACCCTTCAGCCCAACTCGATCATGCTGACCCAAATGCCCATCTAAGTTAGTCCCATTGGCCCGCATTTGGCCCATAAGGACGGACTCTTAGAAAGGAGATAAGGAGGAACTTCATTAGCTAAATGTGGGCAGATGGGACTAACTTAGATGGGGCATTTTGGTCGGCATGATCGAGTTGGGCCAGAGGGTGGTGAATCTGTGGAATTCATTGGCACAGACGACTGTGGAGGCCAAGACATTGGTTAAATTTGAAGCGGGGATTGACAGGTTCTTGATTAGTCTGGTCTAATCAAGAAGTAAGGGGAGAAGTAAGGGTGTCAAAGGTTACAGGGAGACAGCAGGAGAAGGATGTTGAGAGGGAAAGATCGATCAGTTATGATTGAAATGGTGGAGTGGACTCGATGGGCTGAATAATGTAATTCTGCTCCTATGTCTTTATCCCTCTAAAGCTTTCCTAAGAATGTATCTGTATAAATGCTATTATAGTACCTGACTCAACCACCTCCTGAATTGAATGGAATACTGTATGGTCACCTGGGACAAGTCACAGTGAAATTCTTTGCTTGCATGCCCAAGGTATGCATATAGTCGCACATAAAGGGCTCTTACAACTTTAAAATTTCCCCTCCCCCTTTGTTCCCCTTTGTTCTTCTCCCCTCCCCCCCTCACAACAGTCCCCCCACATTGGGTTCCCCTTTATTCTTCCCCCCCCTCCCCCCCTCACAGGGTCCCCCCACTTTGGGTTCCCCTTTACTCTTCCCCACCTCCCCCTCTCCCTCACACGGTCCCCCCATGTTGGGTTCCCCTTTATTCTTCCCCCCTCCCCCCCCTCACAACGGTCCCCCCACATTGGGTTCCCCTTTATTCTCCCCCCCCTCCCCCCCCCCTCACAGGGTCCCCCCACTTTGGGTTCCCCTTTGTTCTTCCCCACCTCCCTCCCTCACAGGGTCCCCCCATGTTGGGTTCCCCTTTATTCTTCCCCCCTCCCCCCCTCACAACGGTCCCCCCACTTTGGGTTCCCCTTTGTTCTTCCCCACCTCCCTCCCTCACAGGGTCCCCCCATGTTGGGTTCCCCTTTATTCTTCCCCCCTCCCCCCCTCACAACGGTCCCCCCACTTTGGGTTCCCCTTTGTTCTTCCCCACCTCCCTCCCTCACAGGGTCCCCCCATGTTGGGTTCCCCTTTATTCTTCCCCCCCTCCCCCCCTCACAACGATCCCCCTACATTGGGTTCCCCTTTATGCTTCCCCCCCCCCCCCTCCCTCACAGGGTCCCCCCACATTGGGTCCTCCTTTGTTCCTTCCCCCGGCAGCAGCGTCCTCACTTCCACGTGTCTGTCCTCGTCCGTCGGTCGGCGTCCATCATCGACCGCCGCACCGACCTCTCCACTATTGCTGCCGGGTCCTCTTCGGATGCATCCGTGGAGCCGGGCCAGGCCCCAGCCGCGGGCTCCGCACACCCAGGGGCCAATGGCCGCGGGCTTCGTCGACCCGTCAGGCTCCATCTCCGGCCTACCAGGCTCTGACCCGCGAGGCCCGGGCTCCTTCGGCGGCTCGTTCCATATACCCGTCACCCTCTGTGTGAGAATGTCGCCCCTCACGTACATGTTAACTGTTGCCCCTCTCATCCAAAACCTACGTCCTCTGGACCTTGATTCCCCTACCCTGAGTTTAAGACTGTGCATTCTGTGTTTCTGTAGTTGCTGTTAACATGGGTTTGAGATAGAGGCTGTCAGCAGCATCACCTGAAAGATGCTCTCAAACTCATGCTCCCATTCTAACAGCAGACTTTGTGTGCAGGAAGGATCTGCGGATGCCGGTTTTCACTGTAGATAGTCACACACTGCTGGAGTAACTCAACGGGTCAGGCATCATCATCTCTGGAGAAAACGGGTAGGTGATGTTTCGGGTCAGAACCCTTCAGACTGAAAAGTCGCCGGGTCGTTTTCTCTGAAGATGCTGCCTGACCCGCTGAGTTACTCCAGCATTTAGGGTCTACCTCACAGTAGACCTTTCTTCGTCTTGAGTTCTAACCTTGTAAATTCTCTTCAAATTGCAGGAATTTACTTGTTGAATTTGATCTACATCGACTCGGCCTATCCAGCGTCGGATAGCATCATGGAGAATGAGCAAAGGTCCAACCAGATGAACAACATTCTGAGGATCATTTCAGATTTACAAGTTTCATTCAATTGCGGTTAGTATTCAACGTTTATTATTAATTTTCCTGATGCCTGTTTTGATGATGTGAAAATGCTTTTAATAGTTTCAACAGTGAGGTCACGGTGGAGTTGCTGTCTCACGGCGCCAGAGACCTGGGTTCGACCCTGACGTTGGGTACCCACGGTACTGCGAACTTGGAGATTGAGTTGGATTAATATTTGGCTGCACAGTCATGAGTGTACAGGGAGTACAGTTGGGGGGGGGGGTGAGAATACATCCTTGTGCTTCACCGGTATTGAGGATTATTGTGGAGGGCAATTTGTCACCTGTCCTGTTGTAGGCGGGAACTGCAGGTGCTGGTTGAAACCGAAGATAGTCACAAAGTGCTGGAGTAACTCAGCGGGACAGGCAGCATCTCTGGAGAGAAGACTGGAGCGACTGGAGTTGTATACTCTGGAATTTAGGAAGATGAGAGGGGATCTTATTGAAACATATAAGATCATTAAGGGATTGGACACGATAGAGGCGGGAAACATGTTCCCAATGTTGGGGGAGTCCCGAACCAGGGGACACAGTTTAAGAATAAGGGGTAGGCCATTTAGAATGGAGATGAGGAAAAACTTTTTCACCCAGAGAGTTGTGAAGCTGTGGAATTCTCTGCCTCAGAAGGCAGTGGAAGCCAATTCTCTGGATGCTTTCAAGAGAGAGTTAGATAGAGCTCTTAAAGATAGCGGAATCAGGGGGTATGGGGAGAAGGTAGGAACGGGGTACTGATTGTGCATGATCAACCATGATCACGGTGAATGGTGGTGCTGGCTCGAAGGGCCGAGTGGCCTACTCCTGCACCTATTGTCTATTGTCTATTGAATGGGTGACATTTTGGGTCGAGACCCATCTTCAGACTGAGTCACAAAGTGTTGGAGGAAGGAACTGCAGATGCTGATTTAAACCGAAGATAGTCACAAAATGCTGGAGTAACTCAGTGGGGCAGGCAGCATCTCAGGAGAGAAGGAATGGGTGACGTTTCGGGTCGAGACCCTTCTTCAGGCTGATGTCAAGGGGGCGGGACAAAGGAAGGATAGAAGGAATGGGTGACATTTCGGGTGGAGACTCTCCTTCAGACTGAGTCTTACCACTGAGTTGCCCCAGCAGTTTGTGTTTGTTACCTCTCCTCACTGATTGTGGTCTGTTGATCAGGAAGTCAAGGAACCAATTGCAGAGATGAGCCCTGACTCCAGGTTCCACGAGTTTGGAGATACAGGAGGTTTGGTGAGGATAATGGTATTGAAAGCAGAGCCATAGTCGATGAAGGGGTCTGATGTAGGTGTGCTTCTTATCCAGGCGTTGTAGGGATGAGTGTAGGGCCAGGCCGATGGCATCATCCGTGGGCAAGTTGTGGCAGTAAGAAAACTGCAGTGCATGAAGGCTGCTTGATGGACTGGATGTAATGTGTTCCATAACCAGCCTCTCAAAGCTTCATCATGGTGCTTTCAAGGCCACTGGACGGTGGTCATTGAGGCATGAGATCTTGCTTTGCCTTGGCAGCGGGATGATAGTGGTCTTCTTGAGGCAGCTGTGTCTTTCATTGTAAACCAGCATCTGCAGTTCCTTGAGTGGACCAAACGAAAGCAAATGGGACTAGTCAACCTGGTTGGCAAGGACAGGATGGGCCAAAGGGCCTCTCTCCATGCTGTATAACTCCATGATTCTCACAATCTGGGGTTAGAAACCATAATCACAGAGTCACGTATCTATGCAGCAGCTAATGGTCACTTTTAGCTGCTCTGCCCTGTCCCTGTGACTAAAACACAATAAATCTGTCCTTTCCATTGCAATCTGTGGTGCAGCAGTAAAGTTGCTGCCCTACAGCTCCAGAGACCTGGGTTCGATCCTGACCTCGGGTGCTGTCCGTGTGGAGTTTGCACGTTCTCCCTGTGACCACATGGGTTTCCTCCGGGTGCTCCGGTTTCCTCCCACATCCCAAAGGCCGTACGGCTTTGTAGGTTAACTATCCCTAGTAAATTGTCCCGAGTGTGAACCGGTGATTGTTAGTCCGCATGGACTCGGTGGGCCGAAGGGCCTGCTTCCATGCGGTATCTCTAAACTAAACTAAACTAAACTAAATCTTGATAGACAGATGCAAGGTTGCAGTGAAGCATTTTTTGGGGATTAAAGAAGGGTTTTAACCGACCTCACTGATATGCTAAGGAACAGCTGAGGTTTGTCAAAGCTGTTATTTGAAGACTTGACATCATTAATTGCTCCAGGCAGCCATGTCAACCATTAGCATTGACCCTTGCAGTCACTGTTACAGCTGTGCGCAGCCACAAGTTGCCAATTCCAGCAAAAAGAGGGTCCAGAGGAGGTTTACAAGAATGATCCCTGGAATGAGTGGGTTAACATATGATGGGCTATCTCTCATCTGCCTGGGCCTGCACTCGCTGGAGTTTAGAAGGATGACCTCATTGAAACTTACCGAATAGTGGAAAGCCTGGATAGAGTGGATGTGGTGAGGATGTTTCCACTAGTGGGAGAGTCGAGGACAGGAGGCCACAGCCTCAGAATTAAAGGACGTACCTTTAGAAAGATGAGGAGGAATTTCTTTAGTCAGAGGGTGGTAAGACTGGGGAATTCATTGCCGGAGAAGACTGTGGAGGCCAAGTCAATGGATATTTTTAAGGCAGAGATAGGTAGATTCTTGATTAAAATGGGTGTCAGGGCTATCTTTATTTTAGTTTAGAGATACAGTGCGGAAACAGGCCCATTTTGCCCTCTGAGTCCACGCTGACCAGCGATCCCTGCACATTAACACTATCCTACACACACTTGGGACAATTTACCCTTTAACCCAGCTAATTAACCTACAAACCTGTGCATCTTTGGAGTGTGGGAGGAAACCAAAGATCTCGGAGAAAACCCACGTGGTCACTGGGAGAACGTACAAACTCCGTGCAGACAGCACCCGTAGTCAGGATCGAACCTAGGTCTCTGGCGCTGCATTCGCTGAAAGGCAACAACTCTACCGCCGCGCCACCGTGCAGCGGTTGCTGATCTTAGTCTGACATCTGTCCAGTTTGGTTTATAAATACAGTAAGGAAACAGGCCCTTCAGCTCACCAAGCCCACAGCGACCATCGATCACCCGTTCACATTAGTTCAACGTTAACCCACTTTCTCATCCACTCCCTACACTCTAGGAGCAAGTTACAGAGGGCCAATTAACCTACAAACCCGCACGTCCTTTGGATGTGGGCGGGACCTGAAGGAAACCTATTCGGGTCGCCGGGAGAAGGTGCAAACTCCACATAGAGAGAAGCCAAGGTCAGGATTGAATGTGGATCTCTGGCGTTATTAGGCAGTGTCTCTACCAACTGTACCACTGTGCCGCCCCGCGCCTGGCACCCATCACTCGGAAACGTTATAGAGTTCTCCCGCACAGGAAAGGGTCCTTCGACCCACCTTGTACATGCTGACTTTTCCTGTTCGTCTTCTATTTGTCCATATTTTTCAGTTTACTTTAGTTTACAGAAACAGGCCCTTCGGCCCACCAAGTCCGCGCCACCCAGCGATCCCTGCACATTAACACTATCCTACCCACACTAGGGACAACTTATACTTTAATCAAGCCAATTAACCTGCAAACCTGTACTTCTTTGGAGTGCAGGAGGAGACTGAAGATCTCGGAGAAAACCCACGGAGGTCACGGGGAGATGGTGCCAACTCCGTTCAGACAGCATCCGTAGTCAGGATCGTACCTGTGTCTCTGGTGCTGTGAAGCAGTAGCTCTACAGCTACAACACTGGACTGCCCACATTTTTAAGACCGTCTGAAGAAGGGTCTCGAAACGTATAAGATTATTAAGGGGTTGGACACGTTAGAGGCAGGAAACATATTCCCAATGTTGGGGGAGTCCAGAACAAGGGGCCACAGTTTAAGAATAAAGGGTAGGCCATTTAGAACGGAGATGAGGAAAAACTTTTTCAGTCAGAGAGTTGTGAATCTGTGGAATTCTCTGCCTCAGAAGGCAGTGGAGGCCAGTTATCTGAATGCATTCAAGAGAGAGCTGGATAGAGCTCTTAAGGATAGCGGAGTCAGAGGGTATGGGGAGAAGGCAGGAACGGGGTACTGATTGAGAATGATCAGCCATGATCACATTGAATGGCGGTGCTGGCTCGAAGGGCCGAATGGCCTCCTCCTGCACCTATTGTCTATTGTCTATTTTCTATTGACTATTGTCTATTGAAACGTCACCCATTCCTTCTCTCCAGAGATACTGCCTGACCCGCTGAGTTACTCCAGCATTTTGTGTCTATCTTCTGTGTAAACCAGCATCCGCAGTTCCTACCTACACATTTACTTAGTTCAGTTTAGTTTATTGTTACGTGTACAGTGAAAAGGTTTTTTAGTTTAGTTTACCCATCGAGTCCGCGCCGACCAGCAATCCCGTAACACTTACACTATCCTACGCACACTAGGGGCAATTTACAATTATACCAAAGCAAATGATCCTACAAATCCTACACCTTTGGCGTGTGGGAGGAAACCGGATATCCTGGAGAAAACCCACGCAGGTCGCAGGGAGAACGTACAAATTCCCTACGGACAAGCACCCATAGTCAGGATCGAACCCGGGTCTCTGGCGCTGCAAGGCAGCAACACTACTGCTGCACCATCATGCCTTGTTGTGCGATACCCAGTGGGTGAAAAGAGTGGCCATGATTATGATCAAGCCGTCCATCGTATGCAGATACGGGATGAAGGGAATAACGTTTAGTTCAAGATAAAGTTGAGCAAAGTACGGTTAAAGTACTATCAAATCGCTAGTGAAGCAGGCAAATGCAATGCTAGCATTTGTTTTGAGAGGACTAGAATATAAATACAGGGATGTAATGCTGAGGCTCTGTAAGGCGTTGGTCAGACCTTATTTGGAGAAATGTGAGCAATTTTGGGCGCCATATCTGAGGAAGGATGTGCAGTGGAGAGGGTCCAGAGGAGCTTTACAAGAATGATTCCAGGAATGACTGGGTTAACATATGATGAGCATTTGACGGCACTGGGCCTGGACTCGCTGGTGTTTAGAAAGTTGAGGTGGGACCTCATTGAAACTCACCGAATAGTGAGCGGCTTGGAGAGGATGTGGAGAGGATGTTTCCACTAGTGGGAGAGTCTCGGACCAGAGGGCACAGCCTCAGAGTAAAAGAACTTACTGTTAGAAAGGAGGTGAGGAGACATTTCTCTAGTCAGAGGGTGGTGAATCTGTGGACTTCATTGCTGCAGAAGGCTGTGGATTCCAAGTCAGCGGATATTTTTAAGGCAGAGATTGACAGATTCTTGATTAGCACGGGCGTCAGAGGTTATGGGGAGAAGGCAGGAGAAATGGGGTTGAGAGGGAGAGATCGATCAGCCATGATTGAATGGAGCAGACTTGATGGGCCGAATGGCCTAATTCTTCTCCTATAACTTATGAACACGAACTAAAGAAAGTCCAAGGATCTCCAATGAGGTAGATGGTAGCTCAAGCCTGCTCTCTAGTTGGCGCTAGGATGGTTCAGTTGCCTGATAACAGCTGGGAAGATGCTATCCCTGACTCTGGACTAATATAGACTTGGAAAGCAAACTGTCCATTTGGTTCTTTATATTCTTCCCTGTCGTACATAAGGCTTGTAATGTCTCCATACGTTTGCCTAGATTACACAGGCTAGAAGTCATCCAATTCTTAGTAATAACCCAGCAGCTCCAGGGACTCGGCATTCTCTGTGACCTCATCCAGTACTTATGTTTGTGCTTCCAACATCTGAAGTACAATTGAGGTTTAAATGTGGGTAATGGTGCTCCAGAGATGAGTTAGCCATGGGTGTTGAGATTTGTAAGAACATGGAACAGTACAGCACAGGAAATGGAGCATTCCTGCTCTCCAGAGATGTTGCCTGTTCCGTTGGGTTACTCCAGCATTTTGTGACTTTCTTCAGCACAGGTGGTGTTCCTTTGGCCCAGAGAGTTGGCCTGAGCTACTATCTAACTCACTGGAGACCCTCGGATTATCATTAATTGGTCTTTACTGGACTTTAGCCGGTGCTAAACATTATACCCTTTATCATGTATCTGTACAATGTAGATGGCTCGATTGTAATCATGTACAGTCTTTCCGCTGACTGGTTCGCATGCATTTCTGGAGAACACCCTATTTCGGGTCAAGACCCTTCTTCAGGCTGACCTGAAATTTCCCCTCTCCATGTCCTCCAGAGATGCTGCCTGACTTGTTGAGTTACTCCTGCATTTTGTTTTCTTCGCTGTAGTTCAGGTCAGTTCTAATACCTTCACTCCGCACCTGTGCATGCACACAGGCATAAAAGATCCCGCAAGAGCAGTTTCAAGGTATTATCGCTAATATCCTGAGACTAATAGTTATCCCCCAATACCTATCAGTGAAACCGATTGTCCAGGTCATTGTCACATGATGATGTTTGTGGGATCTTGCTTTGCACAGATCAGCCAGGGCTTTTCTCATTTCCCAACAGAGCTTGCATAACTGTGTACTTCCATAAGCTAGGCTACTGTCCGATTCACCTCAACCCAACTGCGGACATTGGACTTTGTCTATGGAACTAGTGTGCTACATTGCTGAGAATTATTCTGCTCTCCTTTGCTCGAGTCAAGAGCGTTATATTGTCCTATGTCCTAAACTGAACAATGAAATTCTTACTTGCAACAGCACAACAGAATATGCAAACATAGTACACTGTAAACAATATAAATAAACAAAATGAAGTTCAGTATATGTACACACACACATATGTACACACACAAAAATATATCTTAAAATATATATATGTATACACAAAATGCTGGAGTAACTCAGCAGGTCAGGCAGCATCTCAAGAGAGAAGGAATGGGTGACGTTTCAGGTCGAGACTGAAGAAGGGTCTCGACCCGAAACGTCACCCATTCCTTCTCTCCTGAGATGCTGCCTGACCTGCTGAGTTACTCCAGCATTTTGTGAATAAATACCTTCGATTTGTACCAGCATCTGCAGTTATTTTCTTACATTTACTATATCTATACACACATCAAACAAACAATAATCGTGCAGAAAGATAAAACCAAGGTCCCCAAGTCCATGTAGTTCAGAGCTGATTTGGAGGTTGTAGTGTTTAATCGCCCGATGGCTGAAGGGAAGAAGGTATTAGAACCTAGATGTATTTGTACCTACTGTACTTCAAGAGTGAAGAGAGTTTTATTGTCATAAGTCCCAGACAGAACAATGAAATTCTTACTTGCAGCCCTTTTGAGTTTGACGTGATTGTATTTATGTGTAGTATTATCCGATCGGTTTGGATTGCATTAGAAACAAAGCTTCTCACTGCACATCGGTACATGTGACAACAATAAACCGAGACCTGAAACTAAACACGAAACATCAGAAATATCTCACTGGTTGTAAAGCACTTTGTGACTTCCTAAAAGTAACGAGTAACAGTGCCTTATAAAAGCCCCCTGACATTCAGTTCCTTAGAACTGCGTAGGCTTGTCACCATGAACGTTATGTTGCATTGGCAACTGTATTACAAGGGAATAACCTTCCGAGTTGGATTGTACTTGGCCCGAGTTGGCTGTTGGGGATTTGACTCTCCAAATACGCAACAAAACTCAATTCGGCGAGAGTCATGTTGGCGAACTGACACTCTGTTTACGCAAGACCTGCCAATAATTGTCTACTTCTGAGGTGGTCCTCGGGGGGGGTCACGGTCGCCTTGCTGCCAATTGTAACAGTTAGCAGATGACTCGGGCTGAGCCCTGGAGTGCCTGTTTTATTGGATGGAGTTTGGGATGGGGGGGGGGGGGGGGGGGGTGAGGGCAGGCTTTGCAGGGAATTCAAGAGGATTTGCAGCTAAGTAGAAAAGCCCTTTGTGGGCCAATGCTTGTGAGACTGGTGAAGCTTGAAGAGTTCTCGTCCAACTAAGGCTGAGCATAAATGGAGGGAGTTTATCATATTACCCCCTGGAAAGATCTCACTACAGAGCTTATTAACAGAATTCCACTCGTCTAACGAATTAATTTGATCATCCTACTTTTGTTTTTCACAGCTATTTCCCATTTCTCCTAGGCAAAACGCAGTGTAGAGTTTATAGACCCAGTGTGGAACCAGGCCCTTCGGCCCACCGAGTCCATGCCGACCATCGATCGCC
Source organism: Rhinoraja longicauda (assembly GCF_053455715.1). Taxonomy (NCBI): domain Eukaryota; kingdom Metazoa; phylum Chordata; class Chondrichthyes; order Rajiformes; family Arhynchobatidae; genus Rhinoraja; species Rhinoraja longicauda. Next base: position 3,788,014 of record NC_135983.1, on the reverse strand, counting down.
CGTTCGCACTAGTACGATGTTATCCTACTTTCCCATCCATTCCCTCATGTTACAGAGCCTATTAACCTCCAAACCCCACAGGTCTTTGGGATGTGGGAGGAAACCGGGGCACCTGGAGGAAGCATTATTCCCTTTATCCTGTATCTGTACACTGTGGATGGTTCAATTGTAATCATGTATTGTCTTTCCACTAACTGGTTAGCACGCGTCAAAATGCATTTCACTGTACCAATAAATGTGACAATAAACGCAACGAATCTCGACTAGAATCCCAGGGAGACGCGGTCCGAGGGAGAACGTGCAGACTCCACACAGACCGCGCCCGTTGTCAGGATCAAGTCTGGGTCTTTGGTGCTGTCTCGGTTCCACATACTGTGCTGCCCCACTGCAGTATGTTGTTGTTCACACATGTTGTTACGATGGATGTTTGCTGTGCGACTTCTTTCCAAGCTGAGGCATAAAGCCCACCCTCAAGGTTCTTAACTTGGAAGAGAGTAATGACCAAAGAGTACCGACACCAGAAACAATCCAATTCCTTTGTGGCGCAGCGGTAGAGTTGCTGCCTCACAGCGCTGGAGATCCGGGTTCCATCCTGACCTTGGGTGTTATTTGTGCGGAGTTTACACGTTCTCCCTGTGACCGCGAGGGTTTTTTCCGGGTGCTCCGGTTTCCTCCGACACCCCAAAGACGTGCGGGTTTGTAGGTTAATTGACTTCTGTAAATTGTAAGATATAAGCCGTGTGAGGGGCGGCACGGTGGCGCAGCGGTAGAGTTGCTGCCTTACAGCGAATGCAGCGCCGGAGACTCAGGTTCGATCCTGACTACGGGCGCCGTCTGTACGGAGTTTGTACGTTCTCCCCGTGACCTGCGTGGGTTTTCTCCGAGATCTTCGGTTTCCTCCCACACTCCAAAGACGTACAGGTATGTAGGTTAATTGGCTGGGCAAATGTAAAAAGGGCCTGTTTCCGCGCTGTATCTCTAAATCTAAATCTAAGGGCTGATCACTGGTCGGCATGAACCAGTGACTGAAGGACTTGGTTTCACACTGTGCCTTCAAACTAAACTAAAGGACAATTTGCTTTACAGCCAATGAAACACTTTATGCAGTTGCCGCTGTGAAGTAATAACCATGGCAGGCAAATTGCTTACAGGATGTTCCTACAAAGTGGTTTTATTAAGAGCAAGTGGGTTATTTTTAACCGATTGATGGTGATTTAAAAGGGCGGGATATTGGGGATAGTTCACTTGTTCCTCATCAGAACAGTGCCAAGGAGATCTCTTCCAATCTGCAAGTGAACAGACCCAGAGAGTTGTAAATCTGTGGAATTCTCTGCCTCAGAAGGCAGTGGAGGCCAAGTCTCTGAATGCATTCAAGAGAGAGCTAGATAGAGCTCGTAAGGATAGCGGAGTCAGGGGGTACGGGGAGAAGGCAGGAACGGGGTACTGATTGAGAATGATCAGCCATGATCACATTGAATGGTGGTGCTGGCTCGAAGGGCCGAATGGCCTACTACTGCACCTATTGTCTAAGCCCAGAGTATCTCGGGTGAGTGTGGCCCTCCTTCGGTACTGCGTTAGTGTGGTGAAGGTTTGTGCTCATGTCTCTGCAGTAGGAATCAAGCTGCAACCTACTGACTCGCAGCGTTATACAACAGGCCCTTCGGCCCAACTTGCCTATGCTGACCAAGGTGCCCCATCCACACAAATTCCACCTGCCTGCATTTTGCCCGTATCACTCTCAATCTTTCCTATCCTGTCCAAATGTCCTTTAAATGTTACTAGACAAAGTGGACCCGTTGGGCCCAAACCTCTCCTGCATTGGTGCAGCACCCTCTCCTCCCCTCCTCCACCTCCCCTCTCTTCCCCCCCCCTGTCTCCCCCCTCCCTCCTGTCCCCTGCCCTCCCCACTCTTCCTCCCCTCCCCCCCTCACTAAAACCCCTCCCCCTCCTCCTCCGCCCTCTTCTCCCCCGCTCCCCCACCCCATCCCCCTCAACCCCACTTATCCTCCTTCCTCCCCCTCCCTCCCTCTCCCCCTCCCTCCACCCCCCTCCATCCCACCCTCCCTCCCTCCCTAGGAGATAGATTTAAACTTTAGAATGTGAATAACTTATAACACCGATTTCAATGAAACTACTTGCATTACCATTAAAGTGACGTAGGTGAGTAAGGTGGGCCTAACATTGTTGCGCTATCGTGTACTGTTTTGGCTGTAGTTCAGTCACAAACAAACAAACAAACAAGAGTTTTAGTGTATAGATCACAGTACCTGTCGCAACTATGTCCTCTAGCAGCTTGTTCCATACACCCACCACCCACACAGTGGCACAGCGGTAGAGTTGCTGCCTCACGGCGCCAGAGATCCGGGTTCGATCCTGACCACGGGTGCCACAAAATGCTGGAGTTACTCAGCGGGACAGGCAGCATCTCAGGAGAGAAGGGATGGGTGACCCTTCTTCAGACCCGAAACGTCATCCGTTCCTTCTCTCCTGAGATGCTGCCTGACCTGCTGAATTACTCCAGCATTTTGTGATACCTTCGATTTGTTCCAGCATCTGCAGTTATTTCCCTACACTCCTGACTACGGGTGCTGTCTGTACGGATTTTATACGTTATCTTTGTGACTGCGTGGGTTTTCTCCGGGTGCTCTGGTTTCCTCCCATACTGCAAAGAGACACAGGTTTGTAGGTTAATTGGCTTTGGTAAATATTGTAAATTCTCCCTATTGTGTGGTGTGTGCTCGTGTAACGGGGATCGCTGGTTGGCGCGGACACGGTGGACCGAAGGGCCTGTTTCCACGCTGTATCTCCAAACTAAACTAAACTAAACTAAACACCACCCTCTGAGTGAAAAGGTTGCCCCTCAGGTCAGGGCCGTTTTTACAGCATTATGGGCCCCCGGGCAAAGCAGTGTACTGGGGCCCCTACCGTTACTCTCCCCCACCCCCCTATCCCTACCAGCCCCCCCCTGTCGTGCCGGCGAAAAGCACTTACCGAAAAGCACTTAGCGATGGACTTAGGGTGCTACATTGTTGCGAAAAGCACTTACAGATCGCTGTGATAAGCGCTTAGGGACCGAAAATGTTGCGAAAAAAGCACTTATTGAACCTACATTTTTAGTAGTATTTATTTATTGCAAGTCACTTAACATACACAGATCAGCATGGGGCCCCTATGCTCGTGGGCCCCCGGGCAAGTGCCCATCAGGCCCATGCGTTAAGACGGCCCTGCCTCAGGTTCCAATTAAATCTTTCCCCTCCCATCTAAAACCTCTGTCTCTTGGTTCTTGATTTCCCTACTCTAAAATACTATGTGGAATTACACTATCTATTCTCATCATAATTTTATGCACCTCGAAAAGATCCCCCTCCTGTGCTCCAAGGAATAAAGTCCTAGCCTGCCCAACCTCTCCCGCAAATTCTGGCTGAAGAAGGGTATCGACCCGAAACTTCACCCATTCCTTCTCTCCTGAGATGCTGCCTGACCTGCTGAGTTACTCCAGCATTTTGTGAAATAAATACCTTCGATTTGTACCAGCATCTACAGTTATCTTCTTACTCATCAATCACTGATGTCAATTGATATTTACAACAGTTTTCTGTTTAGGTTAGATTAGAGAAACAGGGCAGAAAGGGCCAAATGGCCTCCTCCTGCACCTAATATCTATGAAACAGGCCCTTCGGCCAACCGAGTCTGCATCGACCAGCAATCCTCACGCATTAACACTATCCTACGCACACTAGGGACAATTTACATTTATCCCAAACCAATTAACCTCCAAACCTGGGAGGAAACCGAAGATCTCGGAGAAAACACACGCGGTCGCAAGACGAACATACATAATCTGTACAGACAGCACCCGTATTCGGGATCGAACCCGGGTCAGTGGCGCTGTAAGGCAGCAACTCTACCGCTGTGCCACCGTGCTGCCCTCTGTTCTGTGGTTTACTATGGCTCATTGGTCAATACATGCGAGAGTTGCAGAGAAGTGGGATCTAGGAGTGCTGCTACATGGTTCTGTGCAGGAGGCATGTTTGAGATTAGTCGCAAATACATATGAGTAATTTGCCCAATTTCGCTTGAATTCTGCCTCGCTCAATAACTTTCCCACCGCTGATGTCAGGCCGCGAGGTCATAAGTGATAGGAGCAGAATTAGGCCATTCGGCCCATCAAGTCTACTCAGCCATTCAATCATGGCTGAACTATCTCTACCTCCTAACCCCATTCTCCTGCCTCCTGACCCCACATCCTATTACAAAGAGTTTTGGTTTAAGGGCCTGTCCCACTTAGGCAATTTTTTAGGCGACTGTCAAAGTCGTAGCAGATCGCCGAGATTTTCTTTTACCATGACCACGAGTCAGGTCGAGATTACACCGTCTTCGGAAACATCGCGAAATTCCCACGCTGTCAAAGCTTCTCCGGCGTCCTAATTTTCGCTGAAATCACTGACAAGTCGGTAATTACTTGAGAGTTTTGAAATATAACATCGTGCCCGGGTTACTTGAAAACCAAGCTTCACGGTAACAAGGCATCAACTGGATTGACTTCCAGTTTACTAATAGATGTATTAAGAAATTTAATTTTAAAAGTGGTTAAATGGATTTTTGTGCGGAGTGTGGGCATTCTTTGAAAATGTACGGGAGATGCATATCTGGTTTCTGGGTTGCATATCTGGGTTGGGAGCCTACTTTAAATGTAATCGCTGATGGCTATAAACATTGCGAAAATTCCCACGCTTACCTGACCGTCAAACTGTCGCCTCCAATCTACCTGTCAAATGTCCTGACGGTAAATAAATTGGTTAAACACAAGTATTTTATGGTATCTTCAAAGTACTTTACTTAATTTAAAGTACTTTACTTTATTACGTGCTTCTAAATGCATCTAAGAGAACCTAGCAAACCTGGGGACAGCGTGCGACGGCGCCTGCAATAAGCAACGATACCTGGCGACAAGCCAGCTGTCGCCGAGAAATTTCACTCCGGTTGATTTCTAGGCGACGCGCCGAGATCCACTACGATTCTTGGAAGACTCCTCACGATCATGCCCGCGACACCCGGCGAACTGTCGGTGCCAGCCTAGTCACCGGCAGTCGCCTTAAAATCGCCTAAAGTGGGACAGGCCCTTTAGTTTAGTTCCGCGCAGATACAGGACCTATGGTCCACCGAATCCGCGACGACCATCAATCACCTGTTCACACTAGTTTAGTTTAGTTTAGAGATACAGCGCAGAAACAGGCCCTTTCGGCCCACCGGGTCCGCGCCGACCAGCAATCCCCGCACACTACCACTATCCTACACACACTAGGGACAATTTTTACATTTACCAAGCCAATTAACCTACAAACCTGTATGTCTTTGGAGTGTGGGAGGAAACCGACGATCTCAGAGAAAACTCACGCGGTCACGGGAAGAACGTACAAACTCCGTACAGACGGCACCCGTAGTCGGGATCGAACCCGGGTCTCCGGCGCTGCATTCGCTGTAAGGCAGCAACTCTACCGCTGCGCCACCGTGCCGCCAGTTCATAGTCATTCCTCTCTCTCATCCACTCCCTACACACCAGGGGCAATTTACAGAGGGCCAATTAACCTACAAACCTACAAGTCTTTGGGATGCGGGAGGAAACTGGAGCACTCCGGAGTAAACCCACACGGTGACGGGGAGAACGTGTAAACTCCACACAGACAGCACCCGAGGTCAGGATGGAAGCCGGGTCTCTGGAGCTGTGAGGCAGCAGCTCCACCAACACTGTTGTGTTCTGGTATTTCTGTTTCACATCACTGTAGATTCCATTAATTTCAGAGGCACATTATCTGTGACAATTTGTTTAAACAGTTTAAAGCTCAATACCTCAAAGTCCAAATAGGCTAAAAGTAAAAGCTGTCAAATATCCTCAGGCCAGCCATTTCATATGGTGTTTCTTTAATTTGTTTTTTATTATGGCTTGCTGCCATTCCGGTTCATGTTTCGCAAATTATTCAGAGAGAAGGCAAGTCCCATTTCCTGTGCTCAATGGGCTGACAGCTGATGATTCAGCGATCCACATGTTCAGGAATTCCACATCTGTTTGGTGAAGTTCTGGAATTTAGAAGATTGAGGGGGGATCTTATAGAAACTGACAAAATTCTTAAGGGGTTGGACAGGCTAGATGCAGGAAGATTGTTCCCGATGTTGGGGAAGTCCAGAACAAGGGGTCACAGTTTAAGGTTAAAGGGGAAGCCTTTTAGGACCGAGATGAGAAAGTTTTTTTTCACACAGAGAGTGGTGAATCTGTGGAATTCTCTGCCACAGAAGGTAGTTGAGGCCAGTTCATTGGCTATATTTAAGAGGGAGTTAGATGTGGCCCTTGTGGCTAAAGGGATCAGGGGGTATGGAGAGAAGGCAGGTACGGGATACTGAGTTGGATGATCAGCCATGATCATATTGAATGGCGGTGCGTACAGGCTCGAAGGGCCGAATGGCCTACTCCTGCACCTATGTTTCTATGTTTCAGGATGAACTGGCAGCTAAATGCTGGCCGTCCCTCTGCCCTGTTGCATTGATTCCAGCAGTTTAGTTTAGTTTGGTTCAGCTTAGTTTAGTTGAGTTTAGTTTATTGTCACATGTGCAAAGGTACAGTGTAAAGCATTCGTTGCATGCCATCTAGTCAGTGGGAAGACAACACATGATTATAATTGAGCCAATTACAGTGTATAGATACATGATACGGGAGTAACGTTTAGTGCAAGGTAATGCCAGTAAAGTCCGATCAAAGATAGTCCGAGGGTCACCACTGAGGTAGATGATAGTTCAGGACCACTCTCTAGTTGTGGTAGGATGGTTCAGTTGCCTGATAACAGCTGGGAAGAAACTGTCCCTGAATCTGGAGGTGTGCGTTTTCACACTTCTGTACCTTTTGCCCGATGGGAGAGGGGAGAAGAGGGAGTGGCCAGGGTGCGACTCGTCCTTGATTATGCTGCTGGCCTTGCCGAGGCAGCGTGAGGTACAAATGGAGTCAGTGGAAGGGAGGTTGGTTTGCGTGATGGTCTGGGCTGCGTCCACGATGCGTTGCAATTTCTGGGACTCCGTGGACTCTGGCACGCTGATGAGAGAGGCCCAAGCACTTTGCATCAGGCCCCAACTTCAAGCCAAAGAGGATGGATGGAGGAACAGCATTCCCATTCACAGATCGTTGTACAGCACAAGAACAGGCCCTTCGGCCCACAATGTCTGTGGTGTTCATGATGCCAAGACCAACTCTTCTCTGCCTGCACGTGATCCATATCCCTCCATTCCCTGCATATCCATGTGCCTATCTACGTGTGTTCAATGCCGCTATCATTTCTGCCTCCACCACCACCCCCAGCATACATAGTTCCTAGAAAACGCCCCTCACATCTCCTTTAACCTTTGCCCATATGTTGTCTAGATGGACTTCAGCAAGGCATTTCATACGTTTCCACGTGGCAGGCTGTTCTGGAAGGTTAGATCGCATGGGATCCAGGGAGAGAGAGCTGAATGGGTGGAGAATTGGCTTCATGGAAGGAAATAGAGGGTGATGGTGGAAGGGTGTTTGTTGGACTGGAGGCCTGTAGGGGGTGGTGTGCATCAGGAATCGTAGCTGGGCCCATTGTTGTTCGTGGTTTATATCAATGATTTGGACGAGAATGTACAAGCTATCATTAGTAAGTTTGCAGATCACACTAAAATGGCTGCTATCATAGATAGTAAGGATGGTTATCAAAAATGACAGGGACATCTTGATCAGCTGGGCAAGTGGGCTGAGCCATTGTAAATGGAGTTTAATGCAGAAGTGCGAAGTGTTGGATTTTGGGAGGTCAAACCAGGGCAGGACCTTCACTGTGAAAGGCAGGGCCCTGGGGAGTGATACAGAGCAGAGGGATCTAGGAGTGCAGGTACATAGTTCCTTAAAAGTGGCATCGCAGGTAGATAAGGGGTTAAGAAAGCTTTCGGCACATTGGCCTTCATCAGTCAGGAGTTCGGATGTTATGTTATAGTTGTACAAAAGGTGTTGCATTTTGGGAAGTCTAACATGGGCAGGCCCTACACAGTGAATGGTAGGGCTCTGGGGAGTGTTGTAGAGCAGAGGGATCTAGGAGTGCACGTGCATGGTTCCTTGATGGTCGATAGGTTGTGCTTGTACATCAGTCACTGAAAGTAAGCATGCACGTACAGCAGGCAGTGAAGAAATCGCAGGTCGATAGGGTGATCAAAAAGGCTTTTGGCACATTGGCCCTCATCAGTCAGAGTATAAGACGTTGGTGAGGCCGCATTTACAGAAATGTGTTCATTTCTAGGCACCATGCTGTAGGAAAGATGTTGTCAAGCTGGAAAGGGTACAGAGAAGATTTACAAGGGTGTTGCCAGGTCTAGAGGGTCTGAGCTATTGGGAGAGGTTGAGTAGACTATGGTCTCTATTCCTTGGAGCACAGGAGGATGAGGTAGAAAATCATGAGCAGAATAGATCAGGTAGATGCACAGTCTCTTTCCCAGAGTAGGGGAATTGAGGACCAGAGGACATAGGTTTAAGGTGAAGGGGAAAAGATTTAATAGGAATCTAAGGGGTAACTTTTTCACACAAAGGGTGGTGGGTGTATGGAACAAGCTGCCAGAGGAGGTAGTTGAGGCTGGGACTATCCCAACATTTAAGAAACAGTTAGACAGGTACATGGATAGGACAGATTTGGAGGGATATGGACCAAATATCCGTGATGGACCGGGTGGTTTGACTGTTAAGCTAGGTTAACATAGTAGGTATTTGATCATAACTGAACTCTTTGTAAAGGAAGCCAGCACCATGATGCCCTGCTTCACTGGTGCTGGCTCATGATTAAAAGAGGAAAAACTACTTACATCAAAGAGGATTAGCATGGGGGGGGGGGGGGGGGCAAGCTGGGCAGTTCTCTCGACTCTGGATCAGCTCCTGTGGACTGGAGAGTAGCCAATGGAACTCCACGTTTTAAGAAAGGAGGGAGAGGGCAGTTAGCCTTACATTGGCAGTGGGGAAGATGCCGGAGTCGATTATTAAAGATGTTATGGCAGTGCATTTGGAAAGCTGAGACAGAATTGGTCAAAGTCAGCATGGATTTATGAAGGGGAAATGATGCTTGACTCATCTTTTGGATTTTTTTAGAGGATGTAACAAGTTAAATGGATAAGGGAGAGCCAGTGGATATAGAAACACAGAAAATAGTTGCAGGAGGGTACTGGGGGTAGGGTATTGACATGGATCGAGAACTGGTTGGCAGACAGGAAGCAAAGAGTAGGAATTAACGTGTCCTTTTCAGAATGACAGGCAGTGACTAGTGGGATGCCGCAAGGCTCGGTGTTGGGACCCCAGTTGTTTACAATATATATTAACGATTTAGACGAGAGAATTAAATGTGACATCTCCAAGTTTGCAGATGACACAAAGCTGGGTGGCAGTGTGAGCTGCGAGGAGGATGCTATGAGGCTGCAGGGTGACCTGGACAGGTTGGGTGAGTGGGCAGATGCATGGCAGATGCAGTTTAATGTGGAGAGATGTGTGGTTATCCACTTTGTTGGCAAGAACAGGAAGGCAGATTATTATCTGAATGGTGTCAGATTTGGAGAAGTGGAGGTGCAAGGAGACCTGGGTGTGCTTGTACATCAGTCACTGAAAGTAAGCATGCAGGTACAGCAGGCAGTGAAGAAAACTAATGGCATGCTGGCCTTCATTGCAAGAGGATTTGAGTTTAGGAGCAAGGAGGTCCTACTGCAGTTGTACAGGGCCCTGGTGAGACCGCACCTGGAGTATTGTGTGCAATTTTGGACTCCTAATTTGAGGAAGGACATTATTGCTATTGAGGGAGTGCAGCGTGGGTTCACTAGGTTAATTCCCGGAGGGCGTGACTGACCTATGGTGAAAGAATGGGTCGACTGGGCTTGTATTCACTGGAATTTAGAAGGATGAGAGGGGATCTTATAGAAACATGTAACATTCTTAGAGGATTGGACAGGCTTGATGCAGGAAAAATGTTCCCGATGTTGGGGGAAGTCCAGAACCCGGGGTCACAGTTTAAGAATAAGGGGGAGGCCATTTAGGACTGAGATGAGGAAAATCGTTTTCACCCAGAGAGTTGCGAATCTGTGGAATTCTGTGCCACAGAAGGCAGTGGAGGCCAATTCACTGGATGTTTTCAAGAGAGAGTTAGATTTAGCTCTTAGGGCTAACGGAATCAAGGGATATGGGGAAAAAGCTGGAACAGGGTACTGATTTTGGATGATCAGCCATGATCACATTGATGATCATATTGATGATGGGCTCGATGGGCCGAATGGCTTATTCCTGCACCTATTTTCAATGTTTCTGTGCACACTGCAGATGCATAGAATGAGAGGGACAATCTCAGGCCTGGAGGATTAGTAAAGTTTACTTTAGTTTAGTTGAGGCAGCACGGAAACAGGCCCTTCGATTCACCGAGTCCGCACACTTACACTATCCCACACACACTTGGGACAACTTACAATTATACCAAGCCAATTAACCTACAAACCTGTACGATGTTGGAGTGTGGTGGGGGAAACTGGAGCACCCGGAGAAAACCCACGCAGGTCATGGGGAGAACGTACAAACTCCGTACGGACAGCACCCATAGTCAGGATCGAGCCAGGGTCTCTAGCACTGTGAGGCAGCAACTCTACCGCTGCGCAAGAGAACAGGATAGTGATATTCTGCCCTCGAGGATTATTGCCCCATTCCTCAGGGGGTCTATCGGTGAAAGAGAATAAGCATACTGACTGAGGGTTTGCAAAGTTCTATATCCCCCCTGGCAGCGACTTGCTTAATAGTCTCGCCTTGCTTTTATTCACAGACTATCTGGTGATGTTGCCCCATGTGCAGAACTACTTGAAGTCTGTGCGGTACATCGAGGAGCTGCAGAAGTTTGTGGAAGAGGACAACTACAAGTGAGTACATGTGTGCCGGGTTGCAACCACTGAGTGGACTGTGAAAGGACTGCAGTGTTCGGGGCTGTGAGTTAGTTACATCATGTACCCTGCCCAGTGCCAACAAACCTCCGTGGCAAATACGGGAATAAGAGTCTCTTTGGGAATTGTCGAAAATCTTGGAAATTATGATTCTTACTCAGGAGCTGGGAAATCTAGAGTCGGTTGAAGGCGGTGCATGTTGGAATTTTAAGTTTGGATATAATAGTTCTGTGGACCATGATTAGCACTGTTCAGTGGAGAGATAGAGCGTGGAAACAGGCCCTTCGGCCCACTGAGTCCGCGCCAACACTAGCACTATCCTACACACCAGGGACAATTTACATCCTTACCAAAGCCAGTTAACCTACAAACCTGTATGTCTTTGGAATGTGGGAGGAAACCGGAGCACCGGGAGAAAACCCCCGCGATCACGGGGACGAATTACACACTCCGTACAGACAGCACCCGTAGTCAGGATCGAACCTGGGTCTCTGGCGCTGTGAGGCAGTAACTCTACCACAGCGCCACCCAGCCATCTATGCACTTCTTAAGGAAGAAGTCTTCAATTTGGAAATACGTTTCCCATGCTGGCAGGAAACAAAGAGTGGGGATTAACCAGTCCCTTTCAGAATGGCAGGCAGTGACTAGTGGGGTGCCGCAAAGCTCGGTGCTGGGACCGTAGCTATTCACAATATACATTAATGATTTAGATGAAGGAATTAAAAGTAACATTAGCAAATTTGCTGATGATCCGAAGCTGTGTGAACTGTGAGGAGGATGCCATGAGGATGCAGGGTGACTTGGATAGTTTGGGTGGGTGGGCAGAAGCAGATGCAGTATAATGTGGATAAGTGTGAGGTTATCCACTTTGGCGGCAAGAACAGGAAGGCAGATTATTATCTGAATGGTGTCAGGTTAGGAAAGGGGGAAGTACAATGAGACCTGGGTGTCCTTGTACATCAGTCACTGAAAGTAAGCATGCAGGTACACCAGGCAGTGAAGAAAGCTGATGGCAGGTTGGCCTTCATAACGAAAGGAGTTGAGTATAGGAGCAAAGAGGTCCTTCTTCAGTTGTACAGGGCCTGGTGAGACCACATCTGGAGTACTGTGTGCATTTTTGGTCTCCTAATTTGAGGAAGGACATTCTTGCTATTGAGGCAGTGCAGCGTAGGTTCACGAGGTTAATTCCCAGGATGGTGGGACTGACATATGATGAAAGAATGGAGCGACTGGGCTTGTATTCACCGGAATTTAGAAGGATGAGAGGGGATCTTATGGAAACATGTAAAATTATTAAGGGATTGGACACGCTAGATGCAGGAAACATGTTCCCGATGTTGGGGGAGTCCAGAACCAGGGACCACAATTTAAGAATAAGGTATAGGCCATTTAGAAGTGAGATAAGGAAAAAAAAATTCACACAGAGAGTTGTGAATTTGTGGAATTCTCATCCTCAGAAGGCAATGGAGGCCAATTCACTGGATGCTTTCAAAAGAGAGTTAGATAGAGCTCTTAGGGCTGGCGGAATCAAGGGATATGGGGAGAAGGCAGGAACGGGGTACTGATTGTGGATGATTAGCAGTGATTACATTGAATGGCGGTGTTGGCTCGAAGGGCCAAATGGCCTCCTCCTGCACCTATTGTCTATGTATCTATGTATCTATGCTGAGAAAATTTGTCGCAAATGATTGTGGTCAGAGGTGGTGAAATAATTGCATCCCCTGCTTTTTATTGTTTAGATATTTGGAAGGAAATTGAGGCAGGGACTATCACAACATTTAAGAAACAATTAGACAGGTACATGGAAAGGACAGGTTTAGAGGGATGTGGGCCAAACGCAGGCAGGTGGGGCTAGTGTCGCTGGGACGTGCTGGTCGGTGTGGGCAGGTTGGGCCCAAGGGCCTGTTTCCACGTTGCATGACTCGATGACTCTATCCCTTGATCCCCTTGAGTATAGAAGTCCCTGGATATCCTCCATGAATATAGTCCATGAGTGGACTTCCACGAGCTAGGGAGTGCCAAAGCAGTTGGTTTCTTCCCATCCTTCGCTTCGGAGATCGCAATCAATCTTTAGTCATGATTGTACGGTGAAAGAGAAAACAAGCTGACAATTGTGCCCCACTGACAATCTCATCACTATGTGTGCACTTGGACAGTACAACTCAGTGCGATGTTCTGTGGAATGTGGTCCGTGGTCTATATATATGTTTCCTGCATGAAGTATTTTTCTCTGATAGAGACCCTCTGTGTACTCCAGACACCAAACCTATAGTTACGTGCTTATAGGGTTTATAGAGATCAGTAATTAACACTGCTAGATGTTTAGATTAGTTTAGTTTAGAGATTCAGCGCCGAAACAGGCCCTCCGGCCCACCGACTCCTTCCCAACCAGCGATCCCAACACCATCCTACACTCGAGAATTTTTTTTAAATGTTTTTATATCAAGCCAATTAACCTACAAATTAGTAGTGTTTGGAGTGTGGAAGATCTCGGAGAAAACCCACGCAGGTCACGGGGAGAACGTACAATCTCCGTACAGACAAGCACCCGTGGTCAGGGTCGAACCCGGGTCTCTGGCGCTGTAAGGCAGCAACTCTACCGCTGCGCCACCGTGCTGTTGATTTTGCTCACTCTAAGTCCTACCTTGGGATGGTACTAGACTAGACTGGGATTATCAGCGCACTGGCACTTCAGGTTTGTCAGCTAGAATGGTACACAGAACCGCAAGTCAAATCCTTGTGATCATATGAATGATTGATCAGCCAACACACTCCTGCTGCCTTCAGGTTACAAGGACTTGATTCATTCCAGTGGAACAAAATGAAGGTGCTTACGTTGCTTGGCTATTATCCAGTGGTTTGGACTATTTAGGCAGCGAGATGAGGTTATCCTTTCCAAGAAAACAGGGAAATTGCTTCTTTATAACAAATTATCTGCAATTCAAGGAGCTAGTAGCCATAACAACAACCAAAGAACAATTGGACTTTGTAAAACCCCAGATAGACACAAAATGCTGGAGTAACTCAGCGGGACAGGCAGCATCTCTGGAGAGAAGGAATGGGTGACGTTTCGGGTCGAGACCCTTCTTCAGATCATCTGGTTCACTGGATGTCCTTCAGGGAAGAAGGCCTTCCTCAAGGACCATGGTGGTCTTTCTACCCTGTGGTCTACTTGATTCTAGGACCACAGCATGGTTTGTTTTAACTGCCATCTGAAATGGCCCTGCTATCCTCTCGACATCACGAGCAAAAACGGGGGCAAATAATGAAGTGCTGGAGATTTAAAACATGGGACAGATTGAGTAAGGACGTGTAAGAAAGCACATTTGAATTAGTTCCGTGACTTGCACACTTACAGGTGTGTGCACACACTGGTCAGACCACACTTGTAGTATTGTGAGCAGCTTTGGGCCCCATATCTGAGGAAGGATGTGCTGGCATTGAAGAAGGTCCAGAGAGGGTTTACGAGAATGATCCCAGCAATGATTGGGCTAACATATGGTGGCACTGGGCCTGTACTCGCTGGAGTTTAGAAGGATGAGGCGGGACCTCATTGAAACTTACTGAATAGTGAAAGGCCTGGATAGAGTGGATGTGGAGAGGATGTTTCCACTTGTGGGAGAGTCTAGGACTTTCATAGACCCCACCCATCTCCATCATGGACTGTTCATCCTGCTGCCCTCTGGTCAAAGGTACTGCAGCACACGGAGCAGAACAGCCAGGTTCTGCAATAGCTTCTTCCCCCCGAGCCATCAGACTCTTGAATTCCCAATAATCCCCCGCCATTATTTTATGTGCGAGTTACTTATTTCTTTTTTCAATCAATTTTTATTATTTGGTGTTACATTGTGAGCCAGATGGAACGGAATTTTGTTCAAATATGTACTCGTCTGGTGTATAGTTTTGAATGACAATAAAGTTATATTCACAAAATGCTGGAGTAACTCAGCAGGTCAGGCAGCATCTCAGGAGAGAAGGAATGGGCGACGTTTCGGGTCGAGACCCTTCTTCAGACTGATGTCAGGGGAGGGGGCAAAGGAAGGATATTGTCCCGCCCCCGAAACGTCGCCCATTCCTTCTCTCCTGAGATGCTGCCTGACCTGCTGAGTTACTCCAGCATTTTGTGAATAAATACCTTCGATGTGTACCAGCATCTGCAGTTATTTTCTTATATTATAAAGTTGTATTCAACCATTCATTCATTCAATCTCAGAATAAAAGGACGTACATCTAGAAAGGAGATGAGGAGCAATTTCTTTAGTCATTGGGTGGTGACTCTGTGGAACTAATTGCCTCAGATGGTTGTGCAGGCTGTCAATTAATATTTTAAAGGTGGAGATGAACAGATTTTTAATTAGTACCGGTGTCAGAGGTTATGGGGAGAAGGCAGGTGACTGAGGTTGGGAGAGAAAGATAGTTAAATGGCGGAATAGTCTTGATGGGACAAATGACCTAATTCTGCCTCTAGAACTTATGAACTTATGAAGATATAACACGTGTTTCCATAACACGGATTGGATTTAACACGCGTGATGACTTAAGGGCCTGTCCCACTTAGGCGATTTTAAGGCGACTGCCGGTGACTAGGCTGTCGCTGAACGTTTGCCGGGGTGTCGCGGGCAGGCATGATCGTGAGGAGCCTTCAATGAATCGTAGCGGATCTCGGCGCGTCGCGGAAAAAAATTCCAGATAGAAATTTCTCGGCGACAGCTGGCTTGTCGCCAGGTATCGTAGCTTATTGCGGGCGCTGTCTGTCGCACGCTGTCCCCAGGTTTGCTAGGTTGTCACAGATGCATTTAGAAGCACGTAATATTAAATTAAGAAAAGGCATTTGAAGCTACCATAAAACACTTGTGTTTAACCAATTCATTTACCGTCAGGACATTTGACGGGTAGATTGGAGGCGACAGTTTGACGGTCAGGTGAGCGTGGGAATTTTGCGATGTTTCCGAAGACGGTGTAATCTCTTAGCCAGGTGCTGGTTTCACAAAAAGAGTAACTTGTGTCGACCTGACTCGGCATTGTCGTGATCATTGTTGTGGTCATTGTCGTGGTCATTGTCGTGGTCATTGTCGTGATCATTGTCGTGGTCATTGTCGTGGTCACTGTCGTGGTCACTGTCGTGGTCACTGTCGTGGTCATTGTCGTGGTCATTGTCGTGGTCACTGTCGTGGTCATTGTCATGGTCACTGGCGTGGTCATTGTCGTGGTCATTGTCGTGGTCATTGTCGGAGGGTAAAAGAAAATGTCGTCGATCTGCTACGACTTTGACAGTCGCCGACAGTCGCCTTAAAACTCGCGTAACTGGGACAGGCCCTTTAGGGAACATTATTTTCATGACGTGGGATGAATTGGTTATAATCAAGAACTGGACAACCACTAAAAAGTTAATTTGGAAATTAACATGTAGTGAGAAAACTGTTTTGGATTTTTTTAAAAATGTTGTTAGAAACAACTGCTTACATGTAACTGTCCTTCAGTAATCAAACATCATCGTCTTTAAGAACAGAGCTGCTATTTTAACTGCGGGTGGCAATTAAAAAACACTTCTATTGACACTTGAGCAACCATAACTGTTAAACAATGTAACATGCAGCCTTTAGTAATTTTTTCTTGCAGTAATAAAAAATAAACTTATTTCTATTGAAAACACCTGTATTTTTGAAAATCCTGCAGGCAAAATAACTTTGTTATTACGAGTCTAATTCTCTCTGGCCACTAACCCGCGTTCCCACATTGACATAATCGTTTTTATTTTTCGATTTTCTATAAAACGATGTTTCTTAGGAACATAACTCACGGCATAAAAAGCTGCAGTAAACTTCAAGTTGGGAACAGCGCAGGGAAGATGTACAATGATGCTGCCTGTACATGAGGGCCAGAGCTACAGGGAGAGGTTGGGCAGGCTAAGACTTTATTCCTTGGAGGGCAGGAGGCTGAGAGGTTATCACACAGAGGTGTATAAAATCACGAGGGGAGTAGATTGGGTGAACGCACAGTCCTTTACGCAGGGTAGGGGAATCAAGAACCAGAGGACATAGGTTTAAGGTGAGAGAAGCAAGGTTTAATAGGAACCTGAGGGGCATCGTTTCCCACAGACGGTGTATGGAACGAGCTGCCGGAGGAGGCAGTTGAGGCAGGGACAGTAACAACATTTGAAAGACATTTTGACAGGTATATGGATCGGAAAGGTTTGGAGGGATTTCGGCCAAAGTGGAAAGGTGGGACAAGGTTAGATGGGTTAGGGTTATCTTGGTTGGCATGGACAGGGTGCACTGAACAGCCTGTATCTGTGATGTATGACTCGATAAACTAAGGGTTCCAACCCAAAATGTCACCGATCCATGTCCTCAGAGATACTGCCTGACCCGCTGAGATGGGCCAAGTTGGTCTTTAGTTTAGTTTAGAGATACAGCGCGGAATCAGGCCCTTCGGCCCACCGGGTCCGCACCGACCAGCGATCCCCGCACATTAACACTATCCTACACACACTAGGGACAATTTTTATATTTACCAAGCCAATTAACCTGCAAACCTGTATATCTTTGGGAGTGTGGGAGGAAACCGAAAATCTCGGAGAAAACCCACGCAGGTCACGGGGAGAACGTACAAACTCCGTACAGACAGCACCCGGAGTCGGGATCGAACCCGGGTCTCCGGCGTTGCATACGCTGTAAGGCAGCAACTCTACCGCTGCAGCACCGTGCCACCCAATGTGGATGAGTTGGTGTTTCCATGCTCTATGACTCTATGACTTCATAACTATCTGTATATGGAACCACAAGCAAGCACCAGTTTCCAACAGTGTCCATTGTGACAGTTTTCATGGAGATGTGGTTACGATCTAGTATTTAGGATTCCCTATCAGCACCAACCATAACAAATGAAAACGCCCTCACTCACCAATCCCAGGAAAAGGAACTAATCTTAATGTTAGTTTTTGTTTTAGAGATACAGCGTGCAAACAGGCCCTTCAGCCCACCGAGTCCACACTGGCCATCCACCACCCGTTCACACTAGTTCCATGTTGTCCCACTTACTTGTGCACTCCCTCCCCCACCAGGGGCAATTTACAGAGGGCCAATTAACCTACAGACCCCAACATCATTGGGATGTGGGAGGAAACCGGAGCACCCGGAGGAAACCCACGCGATCACATGGAGAACGTGCAAACTCCACACAGACAGCACCCAACGCCAGGATTGAACCCGGGCCTCTGGCGCTGTGAGGCTGCGGCATTGTAGTTGAACATTCACGAGCAAGTAATAATATGAAAATAGTATTCTGTCGTCATGGTGGTTTTTAAAGATGATTTAAATGATAAACAAGTGGCACGGTTTTGAGGCAGCAGAGTTACTGCATTATAGCGCCAGGCCCGGGTTCGATCCTAACTACAGGTGCTGTCTGCACGGAGTTTGTACGTTCTTCCTGCGATCGTGTGGGTTTTCTCCAGATACTCCGGTTTCCTCCCACACTCCAAAGACGTACAGATTTATAGGTTAATTGGCTTCAGTATAATTGTAAATTGTCCCTAGTGTGTAGGATAGTGCGAGTGTACGGGAATTGCTGGTCGGCGTGGACACGGTGGGCCAAAGGGCCTGTTTCTGCGCTGTATCTCTAAACTAATCTAAACTATTCATGAGGCACCGGTGGAATAGTGTGCTGTCTAACTGCAGAGAAGAGGATTTGACTTGGTTCACTGTAGACTCATGGAAAGGCAGAAGCTGGTTTAAAAAAAAACCACAAAGTGCTGGAGTAACTCAGCGGGTCAGGCAACTTCCCTGGAGGGGGGCATGGATACATTCTGGTATTCTGGGATATATTCTCACCTCTCCTTGTGTGTCAGTGCCTTGTCTCCTTTCCAACTTGGCCTTTATCAAACCATCTGACAATCAAACACCCCTCCCCTGTATCCACCTATCACTTGCCAGGCTTTGCCCCACCCCCACCTCTCCTCCAGTTTTTTCTCCCTCTCACCCCCCAGAAAGCAATGGCTGAGAAGGGTCCTGATCTGAAACATCATCTTTCCATTTTCCAGCCTGACCCGCTGAGTTAATCCAGCACTTTGTAAATCAGCATTCCTGGGGTCCACTCTTCAGAAGTAGCTCATTGACTGTAAGACGTCTACAATACTTCAGACTACCTCACAAGTGTAAATATTTACTTTGCTTTACTTTCACTGTTCTTTCTTTCATCCACTTATTTCCCTTTCTCCCTTTCACTCTCTCCTTCCCTCTTTCTCAATTTGTATTTTTCCTTAAAAATAGTTTATTTGCTGACAAGGGCAAGAATTCTGTGCTGGGGAACGATGGAAAGTGCAGCTTTCAAATTCCTGGTGTTGGTTCTGAAGTGGAGAGTGTGTCGGCAATGGAAAAACAAAGGCAACTCAATTTTAACCAATTTTTCTTGGCATTTGAAATTTCCAGTATTGTGCTTTTAAAGTATGCTTTTGAAAACTTTGGAAACTCCGAGAAGACGTCTTTTTAACCTGTGCTTCCAATACAACCTGAATTCTTCCACGTTTCCTGTGTAAAATTGAGCGGTGTTGAATTTAATCAGACGGTGTCAATGTGGACTCATGTTCGCTTGATGACATCTACCTAACCCCTTTATTTCCCCCCTCTCTTCCCTCTGATGCACAGAATGCCCACACTTGATGCCCACCTCTCTCACTATCGCCCCCCCCATCGCACCCCCTCCTCCTGTATCCTCTTCCCTCCTTCCCTCCCTCTCTCACAGTCTTTTGTTCTTTCACCCCAGTTCAGTTCAGTTTAGTTTATTGTCACGTGTACCGAGGTAAAGTGAAAAGCCTTTGTTGCGTGCTAACCGGTCATGTGGAAAGACAACACGTGAAAGGCTTGGATAGAGTGGATGTGGAGAGGATGTTTCCACTAGTGGGAGAGTCTAGGACTAGAGGTCATAGCCTCAGAATTAATGGAGGTTCATTTAAGAAGAACATTTAGGGGCATTTAGACAGGGAAGTAAACAACTTCATTAGTCAGAGGGTGGTGAATCTGTGGAATTCATTGCCACTGGAGGCCAAGTCAATGGATATTTTTTAAGGCAGGGATAGATAGATTCTTGTCTAGTACTAGGTGTCAGGGGTTGTGGGCAGAACGCAGGAGAATGGGATTAGGAGGGAGAGATAGATCAGCCGTGATTAAATTGCGGAGTGGACTTGATGGACCGAATGGCCTAATTCTGCGCCTATCACTTATGACATGGTTATAATCGAACCATTTACAGTGTGTAGATACATGATACATGATAAGGGAATAACGTTTAATGCAAGATAAAGTCAGCAAAGTCCGATCAAAGATAGTCCGAGGGTGACCAGTGAGATAGATAGTAGATCAGCACTGCTCTCTGGTTGTGGTAGGATGATTCAGTTGCCTGATAACAGCTGGGAAGAAGCTGGCCCTGAATCTGGAGGTGTGCGTTTTCCCACTTCTATACCTTTTGCCCGGTGACCTTTGTCCACCCATCTCCCATTCAAACCGTCCCCCTCATCTGTATCCACCTATCACTTGCCCGGCTTTGTCCTGTCGAGCTTTCTCCCCCTCCCCCCCCCCACTAGAATAAGTCTGAAGAACACTCCCAACCCAATGCATCCCCTACACATGTTCTCCATACAGACGTTAACTGTGGTCAGGATCGAACACGGGTCTCTGGGGCTCTAAGACGGCAACTCTTAAACAATAGACAAAAGACAATAGACAATAGGTGCAGGAGTAGGCCATTCAGCCCTTCGAGCCAGCACCGCCATTCACCGTGATCATGGCTGATCATCCACAATCAGTACTCCGTTCCTGCCTTCTCCCCATACCCCCTGACTCCGCTATCTTTAAGAGCTCTATCTAACTCTCTCTTGAAAGCATCCAGTGAATTGGCCTCCACTGCCTTCTGAGGCAGAGAATTCCACAGATTTCACAACTCTCTGAGTGAAAAAGTTTTTCCTCATCTCCGTTCTAAATGGCTTAACCCCTTATTCTTTGACTGTGGCCCCTGGTTCTGGACTCCCCCCAACATCGGGAACACGTTTCCTGCCTCCAGCGTGTCCAATCCCTTAATAATCCCCTCTCATCCTTCTAAATTCCAGTGTGTACAAGCCTGACCAGGCTGAGTTACTCCAGCACTTTATTTCTTTTGTTGTAAACCACCATTCTCGTGTTCCTTGTGTCCACATTATCCTGATGTGAACATGGCTCCCATCCACTCTCAGAGCAGAGAACGGCTCAGAACAGGAACCTGTCCTTTGGCCCACAATGTATTTCCCGATCAAATTAAATTATCTGCATTTGCCTGCACTTGCCCCATATCATTCCACTTCCTACCTGTTCACTTGCCTGTCTAAATACCTCTTCAATCTCATCTGCATCTACCCTGACAAGTTCCAGAGACCCACCGTTCTCTGTGTTAAAAACAACTTGTCCTGCACATCTCATGTAAACTTTCCCCTCTTATCTTAAAGATGTACCCTCCAGTGTTTGACATTATTTAGACAGGTATGTGATTAGGATAGAGGGATATGGGCCAAACGCAGGCAGGTGGGACTAGTGTAGATGGGACATGTTGGTCACTCTAAGATTTGGGCCAAAGGGCCTGTTTCTATACTGCATGTCTCTATGACTCCATGACATGAGTATCCTGGGGAAAAGATTCTGACTGTCTACCCTATCTGTGCCTCTCTTAACTTTATAAACTTCTATCAAAGTTTATCTGCCGTTTCCCTCCATCACGATTCGCATCACAGCAAATCATCCATGACCAGGGACTATGGCAACGTTTAAGAAACATTTAGACAGGCACATGGATAGGATAGGTTTAGAGGGATGTGGGCCAAACGCAGGCAGGTGGGACTAGTGTAGATGGGACGTGTTGGTCAGTGTGGGCAAGTTGGTCTGAAGGGCCTGTTTCCACGCAGGCAGGTGGGACTAGTGTAGATGGGACGTGTTGGTCAGTGTGGGCAAGTTGGGCTGAAGGGCCTGTTTCCACGCTGTATGAGTGTACAACTCTATGACCAGCATCTGCAGTTCCTTGTTTCTACATTTCGGAGTTTGAAGAAGGGTCTTGATCTGAAACATCGCATCTCCATGTTCTCCAGAGATGCCGTCCGACCCGCTGAGTTACCCCAGCACTTTGTGCCCTTTTTCTTCCTAAACCCAGCGTCTGCAGTTCCTTCTTTTTACATCCATTCCGTAGGTCCCCAGGTCAGGTGCGTATGGCCTTGCTATGCTGTTTGTTCCAATGTGGCCCTCCTGCAGCCAACAGTGGTACAACAGAGGAGCTATCTCACTACTCTGGCTGCTCTCACACGACGGATCTGACAGCTGGCAAAGCTCCACCCTGAGTCTCTCACTTACAGTTGAAGCTGCAAGGGTGACATTCAGCAGGGAAGCAGGCCCTTCAGCCCAGCAAGTCCATGCCGACCATCAACTTCCCATTTATAGCTTTGTTACTTTATTTCCAGTTATAATTTTACATTATTAAGCTCACATGAACAACCCCATTTTGATCTGCCCCAGTTTCTACCCCTCACTCACACAGTAGCAACAATTTAACCTCTCAACCCGCACATCTTTGGGATGTGGGAGGAAACCGGAGCGCTGGGGGAAAGGCAAGGCGGTCACAGGGAGAACATGCAAACACCACACAGACAGCACCCGAGATCAGGATTGAACCCGGGTCTGTGGCGCTGTGAGGCAGCAGCTCTACCAGCTGCGCCATCGTGCCACATATACAAATTTAACAGGTTCCAGTGTTGTTCAATGTTTGTGTGTTTGTAAGTTCGTAAATCATTCAATAACTGCTGGGACATTGGAAAAAAGGAATATTGTTGAAAATGTTTATTATTTCTACTTTTGGAATAGGATTTTATGATCAACATGCTTATAAAACCGATGAAACACGATGACAAACTTGTTCCATGTGTGTCTCCCGGCAGCTATTTCTCCCCATATATTTATGGGGATGTCACGTTGGCGCCTGAGCTAATTAGGGCAACATGGTCGCTACCTCACAGCGCCGGAGACCCGGGTTCCATCCCGACTACGGGTGCTGTCTGTACGGAGTTTGTACGTTCTCCTTGTGACCTGCGTGTTCTGGTTCCCTCCCACACTCCAAAGACATGCAGGTTTGGAGGTTAATTGGTTTCAGTAAATTGTAAATTGTCCCTAGTGTGAAGGATCGTGTGTGTGTACAGGTTGATCGCTGGTCGGTGTGGACTCGGAGGGCCAAAGGGACTGTTTCTGCACTGTATCTCTAAAGTAAAGTAAACTGAGAGATGGATTTGCGCTGAAGAGACAGGCCCTCTGGCTCAATGAGTCCATGCCGACCAGCGATCCCCGCACACTAACACTATCCTACATGCACTGGAGACAATTTACATTATACTAAACCAATTAACCTACCGACCTGTACGTCTTTGGAATGTGGGAGGAAATCGTAGATCTCGGAGAAAACCCACGCAGGTCACGGGGAGAACGTACAAACACCATACAGACAGCACCCGTAGTCAGGATCGAACCCGGGTCTCTGGCGCAGTAAGGCAGCAACTCTACCGCTGCGCCACCGTGCCTTTCTACACAAAAATAATTGCACATTGTTTTAAAATATGGATGCAGTTTTTAATTGCATGCTAATGAATAATTATAGCCTCTCCAAAAATTGAAAAAATAAAACTAGTTTTGTACTTGTGGAGTATCCAAATGCCTTGGTACAAATTCCACAACTTTTAATAATACATTTGTAGTCTATTAGTGGTTTGTTCTCTCTATTCGCTCCAGAACCAGGGGCCACAATTTAAGAATAAGGGGTAGGCCATTTAGAACTGAGATGAGGAAAGACTTTTTCAGTCAGAGAGTTGTGAATCTGTGGAATTCTCTGCCTCAGAAGGCAGTGGAGGCCAATTCTCTGTATGCATTCAAGAGAGAGCTAGATAGAGCTCTTAAGGATAGCGGAGTCAGGGGGTATGGGGAGAAGGCAGGAACGGGGTACTGATTGAGAATGATCAGCCATGATCACATTGAATGGCGGTGCTGGCTCGAAGGGCCGAATGGCCTCCTCCTTCACCTATTGTCTATTGTCTGTTGTTTTGTGCCTTAATCTTTATTTAATATCTGTCAAGCTGCAATGTGTTAATGGTTAAGGCTTCCCTGTTTGCTGACATTGTAAGCGCTTTCTTGATGACATCGCTGTTGCTAGGCACTCGGTATTCCCCATCATAGATGACAAAGCGATGGGATCCACATCTGAGAGGTTGCTGGATTTTTGTGGGCTTTGTTTGAGGTGTATGGTAATGCCATTGCTACACATTGACGCCAACAAAGGCCAGTGGAATTTGCGATGGAAAGCAATAAATTTCTCCCCCGCATATTCATTTTCTATGCATTCCCCTCTAACTCTGCAAATTTCCTTCCAAGTTCCTTCTGTATCCTGTCGAGCCAAGGAACTGCAGATGGTGGTTTATCAAAAAAGACACAAAAGGACTGGAGTAATTCAGCGGGTCAGACAGCATCTTAGTTTAGTTTAGAGATACAAGGTGCAAACAGGCCCTTCGGCCCGCCAAGTCCCCGCGGACCAGCGATCACCCCGTACGCTGGTTTAGAGTTTAGAGCTACACATTAGTGTGTAGTGTGCTACACACTAGTTTAGTCCTACACACTAGGGACCATTTTTACAGAAACCAATTAACCTTCAAAGCTGCACGTCTTTGGAGGAAACCGGAGCACCTGGAGTAAACCCATGCGGTTACACGTACAAACTCCACTCAGACAGCCCCCATTGTCAGGATGGAACCCGGGTCTCTGGCGCTGCAAGGCAGCAGCTCTACCTGCTGTGCCACCGTGCCGGTCTGCTGCCAGAGCATCTCTGGGGACCATGGATGGGTGAGGTTTCGGGTCAGGACTATTCTTTAGACAGTCCCTCAAGTTTGTATTAAATCTTGCCCCTCTCTCCTCAAACCTGCAAGTTCAGCTCATTTCTTTCTTGAACTCACAGCTTTATGTCCCTTTCTCTTCTTAGGCATTCCCACAATCCACTAAAACCTTTCCAAGGAAGGCAGCAACATCATATGTGCTCCTCCTCACACCACAGCATGTAAGAACACAGATTTGTCCCCATTGAATGCAATGAAGAACATGCAGGGAATGGAGGGGCTGGATCACAAGCAGGCAGGGCAGATTAGCTTAACGGCACTAGGACATTGTGGGCCAAAGGGCCTATTTATGCGTTGTACTATGTTCAAACTAAATGAGCAGTAAACGCAGGTTTAAAGTTCTCGGTGGCCGCAGGCACACCAGTTTCTTAAAGGTACAGCTCAACTGAGGAAGTTCTTAGTTTAGAGATACAGCATGGGAACAGGCCCTTCGGCCCACCGAGGTCACACCGACCATTGATCACCTGTTCACACGAGTTCTGTGCTATCCTACTTTCTCATCCACTCCCTACACACATTTACAGAGGGCCAATTAACCTACAAATCTGCACGTCTTTCGGTTGCGGGAGGAAACCGGAGCACCCGGAGGAAACCCAGGCGGTGACATGGAGAATATGTAAGTTCCACGCAGACAGCACCCGAAGTCAGGATCAAACCTGGGTCTCTGGCGCTGTGAGGAAGCAGCTCTACCCGCTGCACCACTGTACCGCCCTAAATACTGATCGCGACTTCTCCAGAATCGTATATCATAGAAACATAGAAACATAGAAAATAGATGCAGGAGGAGGCATTTGGCCCTTCGATCCCTTCATTGTGATCATGGCTGATCATCCACAATCAGTAACCTGTGCCTACCTTCTCCCCTTATCCCTTGATTCCACTAGCCCCTAGAGCTCTATCTAACTCTCTCTTAAATTCATCCAGAGAATTGGCCTCCACTGCCTTCTGTGGCAGAGAATTCCACAAATTCACAACTCTCTGGGTGAAAAAGTTTTTTTCCCACCTCAGTTTTAAATGGCCTCCCCTTTATTCTTAGACTGTGGCCCCTGGTTCTGGACTCCCCCGACATTGAGAAGATTTTGCCTGCATCTAGCTTGTCCAGTCCTTTTTGTAATTGTATACCTTTCTATAAGATCCTTCTAAATTCCAGGGAATTTTCTGGGAAATTCCATTTTTTCCAATCTTTCCTCATCTGACAGTGCCGCCATCCCAGGGATTAGCCTCATATCACATGTGTTATTTGTTATTGGTGCCCATGCAGCTCAAGTCAAGTTTATTTGTCACATGCACATACACGATGTGCAGTGAAATGAAAGTGGCAATGCCTGCGGATTGTGCACAAAAAAGAATTACAGTTACAGCATATAAATAAAAGTTAATACAGAGAAGACAAAATTTAGTCCCTGGAGTTATAAAAGTTAACAGTCCTGATGGCCTGTGGGAAGAAACTCCGTCTCATCCTCTCCGTTTTCACAGGGTGACAGCGGAGGCGTTTGCCTGACCGTAGCATCTGGAACAGTCCGTTGCTGGGGTGGCAGGGGTCCCTCATAATCTTGCTTGCTCTCGATCTACACCTCCTGATGTATAGGTCCTGCAGGGGTTTGCAATGGTTGTTCACAAATCCATTTGGATTTGTGTTCAAACTCCACTGCACTACTTTACAGTAAACAGCAATTAAGATTCATTCTCTGAGTGAAAGATTTAAATAGGAAATTAATTTTGGGGTCAGGCGGGCTTCAAGAGCCTTGAATGAAAGAAGAGCCGGTTTGATTACTATCGCTCCAGATGTATTCCTTCTAACCCTCGCAGTTCGCCTTCATCAGACGCTATTTGGTCCCTTCCCTGATGAGCACTTCCTTCCTCTGGACCCTGCCAATTGCTGCAAAGGCCTGCCAGCAATTTACAGTGTAGGTGTTACATCAGGGAATTGCTCCTCAATAACTAATTGAATGGCATAACAATATGTTTGATTATATTCCGCATGTTGAACACATGCCGTATACGGCGCCCGAGGCCTGGGTTTGATCCTGACTACGGGTGCTGTCTGTGCGGAGTTTGTACATTCTCCCTGTGATTACTTAGGTTCTCTCCCGGTGCTCCAGTTTCCTCCCACACTCCAGAGACGTGCACGTTTGTATGTTAATTGCCTTCGGTAAATTGTTCCTAGAGTGTAGGATAGAACCAGTTTCTGAGGTTGGTCAGTGTGGACCGAAGGGCCTGCTTCCACGCTGTATCTCTAAACCAAACTAAACTAAACTTTAGACTTGAGAGATACTGCTTGGAAACAGGCTCTTCGGCCCATCGAATCCACGCCGACCAGCCATCACCCCGTATACTAGCACTATCCTTCACACCAGGGACAATTTACAATTTACAGAAGCCAATTCACCTACAAGCTTGTACGTCTTTGGAGTATGGCAGGAAACTGGAGCACCCGGAGAAAAGGGAGAACAGTCACGGGGAGAACGTGCAAACTCCGTACAGACAGCACCCATAATCAGGTTCGAACCCGTGTCTCTGGCGCTGTAAGGCAGCAACTCTACCGCTGCGCCACCGTGCCGCAAAAGTTCTCGCTGCCTCGCAAATTGAAGGCAGTTGACTTTTATTCCCTCTGTGGTGTACAGAGGCCTTCAATTTTACAGCATGTATACTGAGTTCACTTTGGAGTTGGTTAGTTTTCATTTCTGTTTGCTGAAATTTGATATTTTGTGACCATGAAAGGTTTATTTGATGTACCCCCCTCTAACCTGTCAACGTCCGCCTTGTGGGAGGAGCTGTGGTGCAGTGGTAGACCTGTTGCCTTACAGTGCCAGACACCCGGGTTCAATCCTGACTACAGGCGCTGTCTGTACAGAATTTGCACGTTCTCCCTGTGACCATGTGGGTTTTCTCCAGGTGCTCCGGTTTCCTACTACACTCCAAAGACGTACTGGTTTGTAGATTAATTGGCCCTAGTGTATAGGATAGAACTAGTGTATGGGGTGATCGTTGGTCAGCATGGGCTGTTTCCACGCTGTATCTCTAAACTACACCATATTAAGAACGTACAACTGAATGGAAGCTGTTGACATGCACGATTAAAGGCTTCAGGTTTGGATTACTTTTTTCACAAGAGCAACACAGTGGCACAGCTGGTAGAGCTGCTGCCTCACAGTAGCAGAGACCCAGGTTCGATCCTGACCTCGGGTGTTGTCTGTGTGGAGTTTGCACATTCTCTTTGAGACATAGAAACGTAGAAAATAGGTGCAGGAGGAGGCTATTCAGCCCTTCGAGCCAGCACCAGGACACACACACACACACACACACACACACACACACACACACACACACACACACACACACACACACACACACACACACACACACACACACACACACACACACACACACACACACACACACACACACACACACACACACACACACACACACACACACACAACTAGACTAGGTTTCAAATTAGTGCTAATAGGAATGTACTTATTCACTTAAGATAGACACAAAAAGCTGGAGTAACTCAGCGGGTCAGACAGCATCTCTGGCAAAAAGGAATAGGTGACGTTTCAGCTCAAGACCCTTCTTCAGCTGTTTACGTATTCGGAGTGGCATGGTGTCACAGCGGTAGAGTTGATGCCTTTCAGCACCAGAGGCCCAGATTCCATCCTGACTACGGGTAATAATAATAATAATAATGAACATTTATTTTATATAGCGCTTTTCCAAGTGCTCAAAGACGCTTTACAAAAACAGTCATGACATAAAAACAAACAGACGAACTATCCTGACGGAAAAGCGGCGAACAAATAGCGCCAGCGTCCTCTCACGTCAGGGTCCGGCAGTAAACAATAAAAAGCATAAGACACACAATTACAATTTTAACACAAACAGCCATCACAGTGATTGCTCCAGGCACACCCTCACTGTGATGGAAGGCAAAGAAAAGTCTTATCTCCTCCTCATTCTTCTCCCGTGGTGCCACGAGGCGATCGAGGCTGCCGACTTTTGAAGCCCCCACCGGGCGATGGAAAGTCCCAGGGCCGAGCCGAGCAGGCCGATGAAGGTCCTGAGCCCCCACCGGGCGATAGACAGTACCGCGGCCAGGCCACGCAGGGTGATGAAGGGCCTGCGAGCAGGTCGATCAAACCTCGCGCTCCGGGGCGGTCGAAGCTGCTGCGGCTGGAGCTCCCGAAAGCCGGTCGCCAGCCAGGGACCTGCGAACTCCCGATGTTGCGGTCTGCAGGGCCCACGGCCGAAGCCTCCGAGATGGTAAGTCCAGGCCCTGCGACCGGAGTCTTCAAGGTCGATCCCAGCTGGAGGCCGCCAACTCTACAGTGTTAGGCCGTAGCGCGAACGGAGACACGACACGATAAAGATCGCATCTCCGTTGAGGAGGAGATTGGAAAAAAAGGTTTCCCCCTCCCCCCCCCCCCCACATATACAGAGCTAAAAATAGATCAAAACGTACATTTAAACGATGACAATAGACAAAAAACAAAAAAAAAGACAGAGAGACTGCCGGTGAGCCGCAGCTGCAGAACACAGCCATGCCCCCTTGGTACGGTCTGCACGAAGTTGGTACGTTCTCCCTGTTACCTCGTGCATTTTCTCCGGGTGCTCCGGTTTCCTCCCACACTCCAAATACGTACAGGTTTGTAGGTTAATTGGCTACTGTAAATTGTAAATTGTCCCTAGTGTGTGGGATAGTGTTAGTTTACGGGGAGGTCCCTCTGGTCTGTAAATTGCTCTTAGTAATGAACTTCTTCTGTTCATAACCTCTCACCCATCTCCACCTGTCTGCCATTTCTCTTCCCTCCTCAGTTCCCCGTCACCTTAGCGCTGTGCCCTGTAGACTTGGACATTTCCTCCCGAGGGTGGTGACAATGGCATCTGCTATGCTGTCCTTCATTGGCCGGGGCAGTGACTGCAAGAGTCAGGTGGCATGGTGCAGCTTTATAGCACTTTGGTCAGGTGGCATTTGGGGTATTGCGTACAGTTTTAGTCGCCCCATTACAGGAAGGATAGACAATAGACAATAGACAATAGCTGCAGGAGGAGGCCATTCGGCCCTTCGAGCCAGCACCACCATTCAATGTGATCATGGCTGATCATTCTCAATCAGTACCCCGTTCCTGCCTTCTCCCCATACCCCCTGACTCCGCTATCCTTAAGAGCTCTATCTAGCTCTCTCTTGAATGCATTCAGAGAATTGGCCTCCACTGCCTTCTGAGGCAGAGAATTCCACAGATTCACAACTCTCTGACTGAAAAAGTTCTTCCTCATCTCCGTTCTAACTGGCCTACCCCTTATTCTTAAACTGTGGCCCCTGGTTCTGGACTCCCCCAACATTGGGAACATGTTTCCAGCCTCTAACGTGTCCAACCCCTTAATAATCGTATATGTTTCAATAAGATCCCCTCTTATCCTTCTAAATTCCAGTGTATTTAGATGTGGAGGCTTTGGACAGGGTGCAGCAGAGGTTTGCCAGAACGATGCCTGGATTAGCGGGTATTAGTCACAGAGAGTTTGGACAGACTTGGATTGTGTTCCCTGGTATGCCAGAGGTTGCGGGCGGACCTGACAGAGGTACATAAAATTATGAGAGGCATAGATGAGGTCGACAGTCAGAACTTTTATCCCAGCATGGAAATATCAAATGCTAGAGGGCACAGCTTTCAGGTGAGAGGGGCAAAGTTTAAAAGAGATTGTGTACATGAAGGGCGGTGAGTGCCAGCAATGTGTTGCCAGGGGTGGTGGTGGAGGCAGATACGATAGTAAGATTTCACCCAGAGAGTTGTGAATTTGTGGAACTCTCTGCCACCGAAGGCAGTCGAGGCCAATTCACTGGATGAATTTAAAAGAGAGTTAGATAGAGCTCGGGGGGCTAGTGGAATCAAGGGATATGGGGAGAAGGCAGACACGGGTTACTGATTGTAGATGATGAGCCATGATCACAATGAATGGCGGTGCTGGCTCGAAGGGCCGAATGGCCTCCTCTTGCAACTATTTTCTATGTTTCTATGATTTAAGAGATTTTTGGATAAACACATGGGAATGCGGGGAATTAATTGATATGGATTATGTGCAGGCAGATAAGAGTTGGTCTAGGCATCAAGTTCAGCACAGGCATTGCGGGCCGAAGGGCCTGTTCCTGTGCTGTAGTGTATCTATGTTCTATTAAATAGGAAGTTGATTGAACCTTATTATCTTCCATCACAGTGAGGAATGCGGAATCCGCTGTGGTGGATGTTTATGTTAAATTTAATTTTATGTGGCTGTGTGTCTTGTTGCTTTTTACTTAGTATGGCTGTGTGGTAACTCAAATTTCACTGGTACACGTGACAATAAATTGATCTTGAAATCTTAAATTTACACTTATCACAGATATGTGGAATTAAATTTCACATATTGAAAAGAAGAACGTGTGCCTTGGTCAAGAAGCCCTCTTCTCAGTTCATTCAGCCTGAGTAAGGAGTTGGTGCAATTCTAAGGTTTCCCAACGGAGTTTCCAATTTAAGCTCCATCCGTGTGCATCGCCTCTCCCCCCCCCTCACTAAATGGAAACGATTGCTCCATTTATTACATAAACGGCCGCAGGATTCTTGGCGCGGAGTGAGAATAACATCTTTGTGAACACTTATGTCTTGGCGTTGCTTGTATTTGGTTTAATTTAACTGCCCCCTGACAGTATGCTGAAGGACTGCCTCTTCAAAAGCCACTCTGTTGGTAGCGCACAAGCCCCCTGGTTAACGCTGGGAACCGAGGACCGGTGCAGTCTTCATACAGTTGTTTGCTGTGTAGAAATTCCCTGAGATGCCACCAGAGTCAGTTACCTCCTCAGGCCAGTGTTGACAGCCGCAGTCCATGCTAAGTGCTTTCAATGGTATTTATCAAGTTCACTTCAGCCCCAAGATGTCACAGCTCACAGCTTGTGAGTGGGGTAACGTGGGTGTGAGCTTCTGTCTGCACCTCCATGTACAATGACTTTTGCAGATCTGTATGTGTATGCAAGAGGAAGCAAAAGTGAACAGAGGTGGGTGGGTGGATGGAGTGTTTACGAGATGGTCAGTTGTTCAACAATACTTTAGTGTCACATGTACAATGAACTTCCTGTTTTGAATACGGAGCACAAATCTTGCCATACGTAGGCACAGTCATACTCAAGCACAAGAGTGAAAGAATAGTAGATCGCACTGAAGCAGCACCCACGAGTCGGCATGTGTACAGTACCAACCTCTACCCGTCATGTTCAAAGTTGTTAAACAAATGGAGGGCAGGAAGGGGGAAGCCTACCTGTCAGTCTGTCTCATAGTTACATGCATGAGTGCAGCCACTAGGCCATGCTGGCATGGAGACCCGTGTGGTGGCATGGAGACGCGTGTGGTGGTATGGAGACGCGTGTGGTGGCATGGAGTCGCATGTGGTGGCATGGAGACGCGTGTGGTATATGGAGACGCGTGTGGTATATGTGGATGGGTGTGGTATATGGAGACGCGTGTGGTATATGGGGATGGGTGTGGTATATGGAGATGCGTGTGGTATATGGAGATGCGTGTGGTATATGGAGATGCGTGTGGTATATGGAGATGCGTGTGGAATATGGAGATGCGTGTGGTATATGGAGATGCGTGTGGTATATGGAGATGCCTGTGGTATATGGAGATGGGTGTGGTATATGGAGATGGGTGTGGTATATGGAGATGGGTGTGGTATATGGAGATGGGTGTGGTATATGGAGATGCGTGTGGTATATGGAGATGGGGATGATACATGGAGATACGTGTGATGACATGGAGATGCGTGTGGTATGGAGATGCGTGTGACAAATGGAGTGTGTATGTTGGCATAGAAATGGATATGACACAGAAATTAGTGTGATACATGGAGATGGGTGTGATACATGATGGGTGTGATTTATGGGTATGAAGAAGGGTCTCGACCCGAAACGTCACCCATTCCCTCTCTCCTAGATGCTGCTTGACCCGCTGAGTTACTCCAGCATTTTGTGATACCTTCGATTTGTCCCAGCATCTGCAGTTATTTTCCTACACAACATGGAGATGGGTGTGGTACGTGATGGGTATGGTTTATGGGTCTGACATATGGAGATGGGTCTAATACAATGTGTATGAGTGTGATACGTGGAAGTGGGTAAGATACGTGGAGATGGGTGTGATGGCATAGAGGGTGTGGTGGCATGGAGATGGATATGGTAGAATGGAAGATAGACGCAAAATGCTGGAGTAACTCAGCGGGTCAGGCAGCATCTCTGGAGAGAAGGAATGGGTGACGTTTCGGGTCGAGACCCTTCATCTGCAGCTCCTTCCTACACATGATGGAATGGAGATGGGTATGATGCTGGTTCAATAATCCGCAGTTGTGGACCAATGACCTGCAGCTATCAGTCAAGATCTTCCTTCTGGAGTTGAGAAATTCAATGCATCCAGAATACAAATTATGGACATTTCTAGTTAGATCTGGAGATCTGATAGCCCTGGTCAGTGCAATTTTAAACCAGCGGCATTGTTTCAGAGAGGTATTGGCATATTAGTTTTAGAGATACCGAATGGAAGCTGGCCCTTCGGCCCATCGAGCGCACACTGTCGAATCATCACATGGTCACATTATTTCCTTGTTGTCCTACTTTTCCATCCACTCTCGACACACCAGGGACAATCTACACAGGGCAGTTAGACTACAAACCCGCACGTCTTTGGGATGTGGGAGGAATCCGGACACCCAAAGGAAACCCACGCGGTCACAGGGAGAACGTGCAAACTCCACGCAGACAGAACCCAAGGAACCTGGGTCTCCGGTGCTGTGAGGCGGTGGCTCTACCAGCTTTGCCACTGTGTCGCTCAGCTGATGTAACTAATCCTGAGCCGTTTAAATTTTAATTAAAAAAACTTTATTTAGGTAAAAAATATGTACAAAACATCAAAACTCTTCAGACATCCTCAGTATCGCTACATTCAATAGCGCCATTCTCAGTCGTGTTTACATCTGTCTTTAAATAAAACATCCTTGCTGCTCATGTGACCCCTAGGATGACATCCCTTCCCTTATTTGGAGGGGCGTCTCCCCCACACTCTGCCCCTCAATGTCCAGCAGCGGAAGGACCCTAGACTGTGGACCTCCCCCACAGGGCCTTGGCGTTGGCTGCACCGAGCTTCAGTGCGTCACTCAGCACGTACTCCTGCAGTCTGGAGCGGGCCAGTCGGCAACATTCCCCCACGGACAGCTCGCTCCGCTGGGAGGTCAGCAAGGTTCGGGCAGACCAATGAACGTCTTTCACCGAGTTGATGACCTTCCAGCAGCACTTGATGCCCGTCTCTGAATGTGCCCCTGGGAACAGCCCGTAAACCAGTGAGTCCTCTGTTCTGGAGCAGTTCGGGATGAACCGTGACAGGGACCCTCACAAACCACTACTGCTTTAACAACCATTGTCACAACTGCAATGCTGTGTTTATTGTTTGCATCTAATTACTCTTCGATATAACTCGCCACCATTTAGACATGGAGAATGAACATGGATCGTGCCAGCCATACTCAGTTCTTCTGAACTAACTAAAAAAAAGAGCTCTGCTCTGTTTGGGAGTCCCTTTAAGAGAGTTGCATAAAGAACATCAACTGTGAATTCCCTCAACCCCACTCCTGCCCCCCCTCTTGCAACGTTGTGCTCAGTCTGTCCTCGTCAACTGTCTGCTGGTGCGTTCAATGTTCTCGCACATCCCCCTATGCAGCACATCATAGAAACATAGAAACATAGAAACATAGAAAATAGGTGCAGGAGTAGGCCATTCGGCCCTTCGAGCCTGCACCGCCATTCAATATGATCATGGCTGATCATCCAGCTCAGTAGCCTGTACCTGCCTTCTCTCCATACCCCCTGATCCCTTTAGCAAAAAGGGCCACATCTAACTCCCTCTTAAATATAACCAATGAACTGGCCTCAACTACCTTCTGTGGCAGAGAATTCCACAGACTCACCACTCTCTGTGTGAAGAAATGTTTTCTCATCTCGGTCCTAAAAGACTTCCCCCTTATCCTTAAGCTGTGACCCCTGGTTCTGGACTCCCCCAACATCAGGAACAATCTTCCCGCATCTAGCCTCTCCAACCCCTTAAGAATTTTATATGTTTCTATAAGATCCCCCTCAGTCTTCTAAATTCCAGCGAGTACAAGCCCAGTCTATCCAGTCTTTCCTCATATGAAAGTCCCGCCATCCCAGGGATCAATCTGGTGAACCTTCTCTGTACTCCCTCTAAGGCAAGAACGTCTTTCCTCTGGTTAGGAGACCAAAACTGCATACAATACTCCAGGTGCGGTCTCACCAAGGCCCTGTACAACTGCAGCAAAACCTCCCTGCTCCTAAACTCAAATCCTCTTGCTATGAATGCCAACATACCATTCAGAGGCCATCTTTGCAGCCAATGTCTTAAGAGGCATTGCATAGTGCATGACACTCTGCCAGACACTGGGGAGTGCTGCTACTGACTGAATGATGCTGCAATGATGGGAGAGGGTAAGCACAGTGCTTCCAAGGAGCCAGATGAACTTGGATAGGCTGTTGAAGAACAGTTTTATCGGGGGGGTGGGAGAGTACTCTTTGTAAATAGGGATGATTGAGGTCCTTCATTGTTTTGGTTGGATGCTCCTGCCAGGCAATTGCCAAGGAGATTTCTGTAAAAGCTTGAATGAAGTCCCTTTGCAGACCAGGCATTGAGGCCAATCCTTGTGTAGGAAAGAACTGCAGATGCTGGTTTATACCAAAGATAGACACAAAGTGCTGGAGTCACTCAGCGGGCCAGGCAGTATCTCTGGATTTGTTTAGTTTAGAGATACAGCATGGAAACAGGCCCTTTGCAGCTCAATGAGTCCACACCAACCAGCGATCCCTGCACATTAACACTACCTTACACACACTTGGGACAATTTATGCTTAACCTAGCCAATTAACCTACAAACCCGTGCGTCTTTGGAGTCCAAAGATGTCGGAGAAAACCCCCGCTGTCACGGGGAGAACGTACAAACTCCATCCATACAGCACCCACAGTCAGGATTGAACCCGGGTCCCTGGCGCTGTAAGGCAGCAACTCTACTGCTGCGCCACCGTGACGCCCAAAGGCACAGGTGGTGTTTTAGGTTGGGATTCTTCTTCAGACTGAAAGTAGAGAGGGGGGGCGCACTGGAGGTACGAAAAGGCCAAAGTAAATCTGGACTGACAGCAGATGACCAAGGAAGGGTGGAGCCCACAATGGCCCATTGATGGCTGGGGAAGAGGTGATAATGAAGGGACACAGGAAAGAGCACAGGGGAGCTAGTAGGCCGACCGGGGTGGGGGAGAGAGAGAGAGAGAGAGAGAGAGAGGGAATGCAGGGGAAACTTGAAATTAGAGAAATCAGCGTTCATACCACTGGGGTGTAAGCTGCCCACGTGATATATGAGGTGCTGTTCCTCCAATTTGCGTTGGGCCTCACTCTGACAATGGAGGAGCCCCAGGACAGACAGGTCAGTGTGGGAACAGGAAGGGGAGTTGAAATGTTTGGCAACCGGGAGATGGTGTAGGCTAATCCTTGTTCTTGTTGCTGAGCGCTGAGTGTAACGTAGACAAAGTTTCCTCTCCTTTAACGTGGGTCAGTTCTGCTCCACGTGCAGACTGGGAGATGTGGCAGAGAGCAACT
The DNA here is from genome assembly GCF_053455715.1 of Rhinoraja longicauda. Classification (NCBI taxonomy): domain Eukaryota; kingdom Metazoa; phylum Chordata; class Chondrichthyes; order Rajiformes; family Arhynchobatidae; genus Rhinoraja; species Rhinoraja longicauda. The sequence continues at coordinate 3,751,447 of NC_135983.1, read as the reverse complement.
GCAGCCCGGATAGAACGTGGGGCAGGCAAGCTGAGGTGTGCTGACCCCCACCCTGAGGTGTGCTGACCCTCACCCTGAGGTGTGCTGACCCTCACCCTGAGGTGTGCTGACCCTCACCCTGACCGGTAAAGCAAACGAGTCCTCCATGTGAGGTTGGGGTGGAACCTTCAGGAAGTCACAGATCTCAGGGAGGACAAATAGTCACATCTGGGATTCGGCTCTTGAAGTACACCATCTCTGGGGAAGTGGCATTAGGAAATGTAGGCTGGTTTGCTAGTAAGTAAGAACGGTTAATTTGCAGCCCAGAAAATGTCCCTACAGATATTTTTTCTGTTGCTCCACTCTGATGTTATTTGAGTTTTATGGCGCAAAAGAAGTACTCTACGGGCGGACCAATGGCACAACTGGTAGAGCACCAGAGACACGGGTTTGATCCCGACCTCCGGTGCTGTCTGTGTGCGGTTTGCTCGTTCTCCCTGTGACCGCGTGGGTTTCCTCTGGGTGCTCCAGTTTCCTTCCACATCCCACTGCTGGCTCGAAGGGTCGAATGGCTTACTCCTGCACCTATTGTCTATTGTCTATTGGTTCTTGATGCGCCTTGCTGTAAACGACATTACAGCAAATATAGCAGGTCAGACATCATCTCTGGAGTCAGAGTTGCTGCCTGTCCCACTGAGTTACTCCAGCGTCTTGTGTCGAACCTCTGTTTAAACCAGCATCTGCAGTTCCTTCCTACAGCAAATAACGATTCTCGCATATATAATCTGGTCAGGACGACTCTGTTTAAACGCACTAGGGCACACAATGATCACAGCAAGTTTTAAGAGAAGAATTTATTTCCAAGCACACCTGGTCAGTATGGACACTTTGGGCAAGGGCCTGTTTCCATCCTGTGTAACTCGATGACTGTATGGAGTGGAACACGAACCTACCACGTTCTGAATCAGAGTGCCACCATAGGAGCAGAATGGAAAGGCCACGTGGAGTTGGTGTGTGATGCGCATAGGAAGGAACTGCAAGTGCTGGTTTAAACCAAAGATAGACACAAAATGCTGGAGTAACTCAGCGGGACAGGCAGCATCTCTGGAGAGAAGTAATGGGTGACGTTTCAGGTCGAGACCCTTCTTCAGACTGAAGGACACGGGAAAGGGAAACGAGAGATATAGACAATGACGTTGCATATCTTTCATTCATTGTTCTTTATCTCTCTACATCATCATCTATTTCTCTCCTTTCCCTTTCCCACACAGACTTTCAGTCTGAAAAATGTTCTCGACCCAAAACGTTACCCTTTCCTTCTCTCCAGAGATGCTGCCTGTCCCGCTGAGCTACTCCAGCTTTTTGTGTCTATCATTGGCATTTGAAGTAACGGGCGATTCATTAAACGGGTGCTCACCAGGACACCAACTAAAGCTGACCTGTCAAGTGTGACTGATACATTTTTTATATTCTTAGATGACTAGATTACTTGCAAACGTGATTAACATTAAAACGAGGTCTCAATTACAGAGTGGAACTCAGAAAGACTTAATTAGGTGACAAATAGAACGAGATGATTATTCACAAGTCTAAATTCATTGACCGCAGGTCCAAATTTCTGTTACAATGAAAACATAATCAATTAAATTCCTGTTAGGCTTTGCTGCGATTTCGTCACCACATTAGCACGATCCACTTCCCTATTTACTAATTGAAGATAGACAATATAAACTGGAGTAACTCAGCGGGACAGGCAGCATCTCTGGAGAGAAGGAATGGACGATGTTTCGGGGCGAGACTCTTCTTCAGACTAGTTGGGGAAGAGGGAAAGAGAGATATAGACGGTGATGTGGAGAGATAAAGAACAATGAATAAAAAGTATGCAAAAAAGTAACGATGATAAAGGCAACAGGCCATTATTAGCTGTTTGTTGGGTGAAAACGAGAAGCTGGTGCGACTTGGGTGGGGGAGGGATGGAGAGAGAGGGAATGCCGGGGCTACCTGAAGTGAGAGAAATCAATATTCATACCACTGGGCTGTAAACTGCCCAAGCGCAATATGAGATGCTGTTCCTACAATTTGCATTTAGCCTCACTCTGACAATGAAGGAGACCGAGGACAGAAAGGTTTGTGTAGGAATGGGAAGGGGATTTAAAGTGTCCAGCAGCCGGGAGATCAGGTAGGTTCAGACGGGCTGAGCGAAGGTGTTCTGCAAAATGATCGCCCAGTCTATGTTTGGTCTCGCCAATGTCCACATTACTAATTATAGGCCTGCACTATTAGTTAGCCTACAACAACCGTCAACTATATCATGGCAGTTCTGATTTATCAATCCCTCCAAAATTAACAATGAACAGGGCACTGTACTCACTGATTGAAGGGATCATAAGGTATGAACTGTTACTTGTACCCTTCACACATCCAGACCCAAAGATTACTGAAACAGGAAAAGTCTTCGAGATTACCCAAACAGGAGTCATGTGGATTTCCTTCCTCTTGTTGTTCTATGGCTACACGGTCCTCATTCCCACATGACCAGTTAACTTTGTTTGGGCTCACTGTTCATGTGGGTTACACCAACCTGTGTAAAAGGAGCCATTGTCTCCCAGTCTCGGCTTGTGTGTTGGCTTTGGGTTGAGAACGGTTTCTGCAGTATGGTGCCCACATTCTGCCTCCACAGCCTAGAAAGTGTAATGCAGTAAGGTCACTCAACTCAAAAAGGTCAAGCAAAAGGTGCAGATGTGTGAAAACGCACACCTCCAGATTCCTCCCGGCTGTTATCAGGCCACTGAACCTTCCCACCACCAGCTAGAGAGCAGTCCTGAACTACTACATACCTCATAGGTGATAATCGTTCAGCACTGCTCTCTAGATGATTGAATGGCGTAGACTTGATGGGCCGAATGGCCTAATTCTACTCCTATCTACCTCATAAGTGATAGTCGTTCAGGACCGCTCTCTAGATGATTGAATGGCGGAGTAGACTTGATGGGCCGAATGGCCTAATTCTACTCCTATCTACCTCATAGGTGATAGGAGTAGTATTAGGCCATTCGGCTCATCACATCATTCCACCATTTAAACATGGCTGATCTGTCTTTCCCTTCCGTTCTCCTGCCCTCAACCCCTGACACACGTACTAATCAAGAATCTATCTATCTCTGCCTTAATTAGCTCTTACCTCAATGGAGACCCTCGGACTGTCTGTGATCGGACTTTACTGGCTTTATCTTGCACTAAACGTTGTTCACGTTATCGTGTATCTGTACGCTGTGGATGAGTCGAGTGTAATCATGTTATTGTCTTTCCGCTGGCTGGTCAGCACGTAACAAAAGCTTTTCACCGTAGCTCGGTACACGTGACAATAAGCTCAACTCAAACTCAACCTCACCCAGCACCCAATGTGATGCACCAAATACTGGACCTTGAATCTCCTGCAAAGGACCGTAAAGTACATCGAGCAGAATTGCATCTGTTTTATTTAGTGTCGCACATCGAGATTTTTCTTTGGTGAAGAGAAGGTCAGATTGTTTTGGTTCTTAACCTGAAGTGCATTGGCGGCGTCTGTCTGTGAAAGTAGCATCAGTCAACCTCATCTCCTGGATACCTTCTCCTGGAAACTCTCTTTGTTCTTCGATGAAGTTGTTTTGCAGATGGCCAGTGGGTGTTTTCAGTGCAAGGGGATTAGCCCTCGGCGACCCGTTCCGTGTGGGTGTCTGACCTTAACGTATTTATGTTTCCGATCCATGGCTGTCTGGAGACGATGCGACTGCTGTTGTTACTATGGGAACCTTCTCCGGGCAAAATCTTGTGGCTTCATTGAGCGATGGAGTTCAGAAAATACAACATGCAACTGTGCCAGGTGTTAAAGTATAACTAGCTCTGATACCCGTGAACATTGGTGCGACAGGCCTGATAGGAAAGAGGCTCTTCCTTCAAAACTTGCTGTGTTCACTGGGTGCCCTGACATTTTTAGACAGAGTCATGCCAACCCGATCATATACGCAAGAATCTATATTTGCTGTAATGCCTTTTACAGCAAGGCAGTCCAAGCATCATGGGAACTGTAGGATAGTTTAGAGATACAGTGCAGAAACAGGCCCTTCGGGCCACTAAGTCCGCACTGACTAGCGATCCTCGTGCACCAGCACTATCCTACACACACTAGGGATAATTTACATTTATACCAAGTCAATTAATCTGTAAACCTGTACGTCTTTGGAGTGTGGGAGGAAACCGCAGATCCCGGAGAAAACCCACACAGGTCATGGGGGAGAACGTGCAAACTCCGTACACCCGTGCCACCCACGGTGGCAAGTGCGGCCATCGATCCCGCTAACGCTCATGGAGTCCTAGAGTCTAGTCTAGTCTAGAGTCATAGAGTCTAGTCTATTCTAGAGTCATAGAGGCTAGTCTAGTCTAGAGTCATAGTCATAGAGTCTAGTCTAGAGTCATAGAGTTTAGTCTCGTCTAGAGTCATAGTCATAGAGTCTAGTCTAGTCCAGAATCATAGAGTCTAGTCTAGTCTAGAGTCATAGTCATAGAGACTAGTCTAGTCTGGAGTCATAGAGTCTAGTCTAGTCTAGAGTCATAGAGTCTAGTCTAGTCTAGAGTCATAGAGTCATAGAGTCTAGTCTAGTCTAGTCTAGAGTCCTAGAGTCTAGTCTAGTCTAGAGTCATAGAGTCTAGTCTAGTCCAGAGTCATAGTCATAGTCTAGTCTAGAGTCATAGAGTCTAGTCTAGTCTAGTCATAGAGTTATAGAGTCTAGTCTAGTCTAGAGTCATAGAGTCTAGTCTAGTCTAGAGTCATAGAGTCTAGTCTAGAGTCATAGTCTAGTCTAGTCTAGAGTCATAGAGTCTAGTCTAGTCTAGTCTAGAGTCATAGAGTCTAGTCTAGAGTCATAGAGTCATAGAGTCTAGTCTAGTCTAGAGTCATACAGCAGGGAAACAGGCCCTTCGGCCCACTTGACCATGCCGACCAAGGTGCCCCATCTAAGCTAGTCCCATTTTCCCATGTAAAGAGTTGAGGCAGTTGGAGTAACATTTAAAAGACAATTAGACAAGTGCATGGTTAGGAAAGGTTTAGAGGGATATGGGGCAAACATGGGCAAATGAGACGAGTTTTAGGTTTATTATTGTCACATGTACTGATGCATTGTGTAAAGTGTTGCTTGGCAGGGCCTCCAATCAGGTCTGATTATACTATACATCAATACAATCCAGTCAAACTCAAGTACAATAGGTGGAGCAAAGGGGAAGATACAGAGTGCAGAATATAGTTCTCAGCATTGTAGCGCACCTGTTCCAGAGACAAAGTCCAATGTTCACAATGGGGTAGAGGTGAATGGGACAGTCCCCTGGCTAATGGAAGGACCGTTCAGAAGCATGATAACAGAGGGGAAGAAGCTGTTCCTGAGTCTGGTGGTGCGCGCTTTCAAGCTTCTGTACCTTCTGCTGGACAGGAGCGGGGAGAGGAAGGAATGACCGGGGTGGGACTGGTCTTTGATTGTGTCGGCTGCTTTCCCGAGGGAGCGTGAAGTGTGGATGGGGAGTGTGGTCTGTGTGATGGACTGGGCTACATCCACAACTCTCTGCGGTTTCTTGTGGTCTTGAGCAGAGCTGTTCCCAAAACCAGGCTGTGATGCAGCCCCACAGTGTGCTTTCTGTGGTGCATCTGTGGAAGTTTTGTAAGGCCATCCCTCAACCTCCTACACTGCATGGGGGGGGGGAACATCCCAGTCTCCTTTTTACCCAATCCTCCACTGCTAGTAACACCCTCGTGAATCTTGTGACCCTGCTTCAGACTGGTTGTGTGGGGCGTGGGGGAGGGAGAGGGTAGAAGGCCGCTAGGGGGTCCAAGAGGAGGTGGAGACAGGAGAAGGGGATTTCTCCCCCCCCCCACCCCCTCTACAATCAGTCTGCAAAATGTCACCCATCCATGTTGTCCAGGGATGCTGCGTGACCCGCTGAGTTACTCCAGCACTCTGTATCTTTATTTGTAAAGTAGCATCTGCAGTTCTTTGTTCCCACAGTAGGACTAATCTTCTGAACAGCATCGTTGACACTCCTGACCACGGATTAGTTTATAGGCTCCAGTCCCTGTTTTTCAGATTATTAATAAACCAAATTGCAAAAGAATAAACAAGCAGTATGACTTAACGGAATTAGTCATTACTTGGATGTCTTCAAGCATTCTTCTACATAATGAACAAATACTGCTTTATACAAGGAGTGCTTCTTTGGAAATGGAGTTTATATGGTTGTTTACTTTCTGACTCCCAGCCCCTGCGGCCTAATCCATTGCAAAACCTTGCTTTGAATTTGCCTTTAAAATTGCCCAATGCAAGGATGTTTCTTCCAGGGAGAATATGGAGGCTTTGGAGAGGGTGCAGCCGAGGTTTACTGCCTGCACAAAAGGGTATTCGCTATCAGGAGAGGTCTCTCCACCAACACTCACAACTGGCGGTATGATCAGGATCGCTGAATGGTTGGGAATATTGTGGGCAGCACAGAGTTTTTTCTACAGAGTTGTGGACTAATGCGGCACGGTGGCGCAGCGGTAGAGTTGCTGCCTCACAGCGCCAGTGGCCCGGGTTCGATCCTGACTCTGTACAGAGTTTGTACGTTCTCCCCGTGACCGCGTGGGTTTTCTCCAGGATCTCCAGTTTCCTCCCACAATCCTAAGACATACAGGTTTGTAGGCTGTTTAGTGGAGAACATGGAATGTTATCAGGGCACAGACCGGGATTGCTGGGCCCATGAGCTGGGGATCTGAGGAAGGTTCCTGCTCATCTGCTGACCTCCCTGGAGCCTGAAGAAGGGTCTCGACCCAAAACATCACCTGCTCCTCTGCTCCAGAGATGCAGTCTGACCTGCCGGTTTGCTGCAGCACTGTGTGTCTAGTTCAGTACAGGGTCAGTTTCAGCCTGGCGGGGATGGTGGTGAGGGGAGAGGGTGGGGCTAGTGTCCGTGAAGGAGGGGTGAGGGTGGGGTGGCCGAGGGTGATGCCAGCAGCTCCGAGAGCTCGGCACATGAACCACTCTGAAGATTTAATGGTAAGAATGCATAGAAGTCTACAACCTCATACAGTCAGTCATTTAGTCATACAGCACCAAAAAATGGCCCTTTCAGCCCAACTCATCCATGTTGACTAAGGTGCCACGTCTTCGGTGCCACGTCTTCGGTGCTGCATGACTCAATTGCTCTTTGACTGCTTGTGGTTGTAGAATTCTATGCTTTCTTACCAACAGGCGGCACGGTGGCGCAGCGGTAGAGTTGCTGCCTTACAGCGAATGCAGCGCTGGAGACTCAGGTTCGATCCTGACTACGGGCGCCATCTGTACGGAGTTTGTACGTTCTCCCCGTGACCTGCGTGGGTTTTCTCCGAGATCTTCAGTTTCCTCCCACACTCCAAAGACGTACAGGTATGTAGGTTAATTGACTGGGTAAATGTAAAAATTGTCCCTAGTGTGTGTAGGATAGTGTTAGTGTGCGGGGATCGCTGGGCGGCGCGGACCCGTTGGGCCGAAGGGCCTGTTTCCGCGCTGTATCTCTAAAAAAAATTTTTTTAAAGAAGCAGATCCATATCCATGCACATAAACCACATCTCTTAAATGGCACTCTCGGATTGTGGCAAATTAAATATAATGAGTAAATTGATCCATTTTTGCAAGATCAGGGAACTGAGGGGAATGGTTGGACCGGCACAGAAGAGGAGCTGAGGCCTGGGGCCTTGGTGAGACCTCATCTGGACTACCGTGTACAGTTAAGGTCCCCTCACCTAACACTGGAGATGGACCACAGAAGATTCACTCGGATAGTCCCTGGGATAAGAGAGAGGGTGGTCCTGACAAGAGAGAATAAATAGTTTGGGTTTGTATGCTGGGGAAGAGGGGTGCCCTTGTTCCAACATATGAGATCCTAAGGGGGCTTGTCAAGGTAGATGTTGGGATGGTTTCATCGGTGTAACAGAAGACGTAACTATAAAAGAGGCCAGTCATTTAAAATGGAGGTGCATACAAGTTCCCTCTTGCAGAGGGTGGTGAATCGTTGGAATTCGCTGTTCTGGCAAGTGGTAGAGGCTACATCTACAGGATTAATAGGCACAATGGGTTCTTGCAGGGACTATGACAGCATTATGAAGACGCTTGGACAGGTACATGGACAGGAAACGATTAGAGGGATGTCAGCCAAACGCGAGCAGGTGGGACTAGCTTAGATGAGCATCTTGGTCAGCATGGACAAGTTGGGACGAAGGGCCTGCTCCCATGCTGTTTGAACCTATGACTCTGTGACTCTATGAAAAGAAGGGTTTAGAGTGCGGGTGGATAGATACTTGATAGATTAATGAATAGAGATGTGTGGAGAAATGGCAGAGAAGTTGAGGCCAGTGCAGATTATCATTTGAATGGTGGAGTAAACTTGATGGGTCGAATGGCCTAATTCTATGTCTTACGAACTTTATAACTTATGATATCAACCAGTGGGACAAGGACTTGAAATGTCGCCTGTCCATTTCCACCCTCAGACCCTGCCTGACCTGTTGAGCTCCACCAGCACTTTGTGATTTTCTCAAGATTCCAGAATCTGTAGTTCCTTGTGTCTCCTGCCTCTATTTTCTTGTTTATTTCTCCCGCCACCTGCCTTCCCCTCCCCCCTCTTCCCCCTCCCCTCCCCACCCCCTCACACTTTTTCTGTAATCTCTCTCCCCTACCAAAATCCCAACTCATCCAACCTGGCCTCAATGCAAGTGAAAAGATTATGTGAAAACATCTGGGTGGCGCAGCGGTAGAGTTGCTGCCTTACAGCGAATGCAGCGCCAGAGACCCGGGTTCCATCCCGACTACAGGTGCTGTCTGTACGGAGTTTGTACGTTCTCCCAGTGACCTGCGTGGGTTTTCTCCGAGATCTTCGGTCTCCTCCCACACTCCAAAGACGTACAGGTATGTAGGTTAATTGACTGGGTAAATGTAAAAATTGTCCCTAGTGTGTGTAGGATAGTGTTAATGTGCGGGGATCGCTGGGCGGTGCGGACTCGGTGGGCCGAGGGGCCTGTTTCCGCGCTGTATCTCTAAAATCTAAAAAGAAAAACTAAAAATCTAAAAAGACGCTCCATCTATGCTTGTCCCACTTGCCCATCTTCGGCCCATATCCCTTTCATGTACCTGTCCAAATGTCTTTTAAATTCTGTTACAGTACCAGCCTCAACTACCTCCTCTGACAGCTCGTTCCATATTCCCACCACCCTCTGTAAGAAAGGGTTGTTCCTCAAGTTCCTACTACATTCCTGATGTTGGGGGAGTCCAGAACCAGGGGCCACAGTTTAAGAATAAGGGGTAGGCCATTTAGAACGGAGATGAGGAAAAACTTTTTCAGTCAGAGAGTTGTGAATCTTTGGAATTCTCTGCCTCAGAAGGCAGTGGAGGCCAATTCTCTGAATGCATTCAAGAGAGAGCTAGATAGAGCTCTTAAGGATAGCAGAGTCAGGGGGTATGGGGAGAAGGCAGGAACGGGGTACTGATTGAGAATGATCGGCCTCCTCCTGCACCTATTGTCTATTGTCTATTGTCTATATATCTTGCCCCTCTCACCTTAAACCTGTGTCCCCTGGTACTTGATTCCCCTACTCTGGGTAAAAGATTTTGAGCATTCGCCCTATCTATTCCCCTCATGATCTCATACACCTCACTCTTCTGCCTCCTGCGCTCCGAGAAATAAAGTAGGAGCCTACTCAACCTCCCCCTCTAGCTCAGGACTTTGAGTTCTGGCCACATCCTTGTATATCTTCTCTCCACACTTTCCAGTGAAACAACATCTTTCCAATAACAGGGTACCCAAAACTGAACAAAATGCTGCAAATGTGGACTCACCAGGGTCTTGTACAACTGTAACATAACATCACAAGTTTTGTACTCAACGCCCTGATTGATGAAGGCCAATGTACCAAAAGCCTTCTACCTGTGACAACACATGTTGATGTGACGGCACATGTTGATTGGTGCAGATGGTCAACAAGGAAGCGACGGGCCAAACGGCCTCTTTCTGTCCTGTATGTCTCCTTGACCGTACAATTCCTCTGAATTCACTCCCACTGCAATGTTCTCCTCACATTGGACCAGTTGCCCAATTTCACAAGAGGACTGTGCACCTTACAGCGCCAGAGACCCGGGTTTGATCCTGACTTCGGGTGTTGTCTGTATGGAGTTTGTACGTTCTCCCCGTGACCTGCGTGAGTTTTCTCCGGGTGCTCCGACACTCCAAAGATGTACAGGTTTGTAGGCTGATTGGCGTTGGTAAAAATTGTAAATTGTCCCTGGTGTGTAGGCTAGCGTTAGTGTGCGGGTTGATCGCTGATCGGCACGGACTCGGTGGGCCAAAGGGCCTGTTTCTGCGCTGTATCTCTAAAGACACAAACTCTACAAGTCAGGCAGCATCTCGGAGGACATGGATAGGCGACGTTTCAGGGCGGGGCCCTTCTTCAGGCCAGCATCTGCAGGCCCTTGCATCTATATTTCAGAGGGGGAGGTTGGGTAGAAGATAGAGATGGTCTGATCTCACAAATGTTGACATTGACATGGCCTCTTGTCAAAAACCTTTTCCTTATTTTTAATCCTGCGTAAATTATCAACAGCTGTTGCCACAAAGACCTTACAACCTAGCAGTATTTGCTTGGACAAACCTGGCCAACAATTTCATTGTTTTTTTCTTAAAACGGTTGGTATTGTGCTGCCATAAATATGAAATATGTGTTCGATTAACCGTGGCACTTGTATCTAACTTGAATCAGCACGCAGTTCCTGGCAAAGCCACAGGTTTAACGTGAGTTGCGATCTCCCATGGTTTATTGTCACTGTTAATGTTTGATAATTGAACTGGAACCCAAAGTGACTCAACTCCTATTGAAATTGGATTGTGAAATTCTTTCCCAGTAAAAGTACATGATTATCTCAGAGTTGTTGTTACATACGTTGGCTTAATCCGTTCCGTGCAGAATCTCAGTCAGATGCTTTTTAGTCGGCATTTGCACTAGAAAATGAGTTACGTAATTTTTTAGGCCAGTGTTTGTCTCAAACTGGTCAGTGTGAGAGAACCTTGGAAGTGTTGATGTCCTCACTTGTATCTCGAAACAGAGAAACATGGAAACATTGAAAATAAGTGCAGGAATAGGCCATTCAGCCCTTCGAGCCAGCACCGCCAGTCAATATGATCATAGCTGATCATCCCGAATCAGTACCCCGTTCCTGCTTTTTCCCCATAGCCCTTGATTCCGTTAGCCCTAAGAGCTCTATCTAACTCTCTCTTGAATACATCCAGTGAATTGGCCTCCGCTGCCTTCTGGGGCAGAGAATTCCACAGATTCACAACTCTCTAGGGTGAAAACGTTTTTCCGCATCTCAGTCCTAAATGGCCTACACCTTATTCTTAAACTGTGACCACTGGTTCTGGACTCCCCCAACATGGGGAACATTTCCTGCATTCCAAGGAATAGAGTCCCAGCCTGCTCAACCTCTCCCTATAGCTCAGACCCTCTAGTCCTGGCAACATCCTCGTAAATCTTCTCTGTGCCCTTTCCAACTTGACAACATCTTTCCTGTAACATGGTTCCCAGAACTGAACACAATACTCTAAATGTGTCCTCACCAATGTCTTATACAACTGCAACATGACCTCACAACTTCTAAGTTTTGTCTTTGGCTCTGATCCACTGTATACGCTGACCCAGTCTCAGGAACACTTCACAACTGCACTTCTTCTCCCAGCCTGTATTTCAAGGGAACCAATGTAACTAGCGCTGTTAAAGCTAAAAAGAAACTTAGATCTAGGTTGAAACAAGGAACTGCAGATGCTAGTTTACAAAAGAGGACCAAAGTCCTGGAGTAACTCAGCTGGTCAGGCAGCATCTCAGGAGATGTTCAGAAGGAATACATGAAGGCAGATAAGAGTTGGTCTTGACGTCATGTTTGGCACAGACCTTGTGGGCTGAAGGGCCTGTTCCTGTGCTGTATTTCAGATGGGTCCTGACCTGAAATGTTGCCCATTCATGTTCTCCAGAGATGCTGCCTCTCCCGTTGAGTTACTTCAGAACTTTGTGTCTTCTTTCGGTCTACGTTCTTTGAAGCTGAGGAAAATGAGGGGCGATGATACTTAGATGTGCAAAACCCTAGAGGGAGAATCTTGAACAAAGGGACGGTTCTGGGGTGGGAATTTCTTCTTATGGACAATGGTGCTTTGAAGCATTATTGGAACATAGAACAGTACAGCACAGCAATAGGCTGTTTGGCCCACAATGTCTGTGGCAAACATGATGCCAAGACCTGCACATGATCCATGAGGACATCACAACCTCCTCAATTCACTGTCGCACCGAACACCACAGCCCCACCCGGCTCGGACATGCCCCGCAAAGAGTGGGTCGCCCTGAACCGGCTCCGCACAGGGGTCGGCCGGTTCAACGCCAACATGCATCGTTGGGGGTTGCGTCCATCAGCAGCCTGCGTGTGTGGAGCAGACCAGCAAACAGCGCAGCACGGCATGTCCGACTGCACTGTCCTCCGTCCCCCTGGTAGAGGGGTAGACCTCACAGCCCTCGACAACAGCACATTGCACTGGCTACAGCACCTAGAGGGCATTACATAATTTCTGCTGCCTCAAACGCAAGAAGTGCGGCACGGTGGCGCAGCGGTAGAGTTGCTGCCTTACAGCGAATGCAGCGCCGGAGACTCAGGTTCGATCCTGACTACGGGCGCTGTCTGTACGGAGTTTGTACGTTCTCCCCGTGACCTGCGTGGGTTTTCTCCGAGATCTTCAGTTTCCTCCCACACTCCAAAGACGTACAGGTATGTAGGTTAATTGACTGGGTAAATGTAAAAATTGTCCCTAGTGTGTGTAGGATAGTGTTAGTGTGCGGGGATCGCTGGGCGGCGCGGACTCGTTGGGCCGAAGGGCCTGTTTCCGCGCTGTATCTCTAAAAAAAAATTTTTTAAAGAAGCAGATCCATATCCATGCACATAAACCACATCTCTTAAATGGCACTCTCGGATTGTGGCAAATTAAATATAATGAGTAAATTGATCCATTTTTGCAAGATCAGGGAACTGAGGGGAATGGTTGGACCGGCACAGAAGAGGAGCTGAGGCCTGGGGCCTTGGTGAGACCTCATCTGGACTACCGTGTACAGTTAAGGTCCCCTCACCTAACACTGGAGATGGACCACAGAAGATTCACTCGGATAGTCCCTGGGATAAGAGAGAGGGTGGTCCTGACAAGAGAGAATAAATAGTTTGGGTTTGTATGCTGGGGAAGAGGGGTGCCCTTGTTCCAACATATGAGATCCTAAGGGGGCTTGTCAAGGTAGATGTTGGGATGGTTTCATCGGTGTAACAGAAGATGTAACTATAAAAGAGGCCAGTCATTTAAAATGGAGGTGCATACAAATTTCCTCTTGCAGAGGGTGGTGAATCGTTGGAATTCGCTGTTCTGGCAAGTGGTAGAGGCTACATCTACAGGATTAATAGGCACAATGGGTTCTTGCAGGGACTATGACAGCATTATGAAGACGCTTGGACAGGTACATGGACAGGAAACGATTAGAGGGATGTCAGCCAAACGCGAGCAGGTGGGACTAGCTTAGATGAGCATCTTGGTCAGCATGGACAAGTTGGGACGAAGGGCCTGCTCCCATGCTGTTTGAACCTATGACTCTGTGACTCTATGAAAAGAAGGGTTTAGAGTGCGGGTGGATAGATACTTGATAGATTAATGAATAGAGATGTGTGGAGAAATGGCAGAGAAGCTGAGGCCAGTGCAGATTATCATTTGAATGGTGGAGTAAACTTGATGGGTCGAATGGCCTAATTCTATGTCTTACGAACTTTATAACTTATGATATCAACCAGTGGGACAAGGACTTGAAATGTCGCCTGTCCATTTCCACCCTCAGACCCTGCCTGACCTGTTGAGCTCCACCAGCACTTTGTGATTTTCTCAAGATTCCAGAATCTGCAGTTCCTTGTGTCTCCTGCCTCTATTTTCTTGTTTATTTCTCCCGCCACCTGCCTTCCCCTCCCCCCTCTTCCCCCTCCCCTCCCCACCCCCTCACTCTTTTTCTGTAATCTCTCTCCCCTACCAAAATCCCAACTCATCCAACCTGGCCTCAATGCAAGTGAAAAGATTATGTGAAAACATCTGGGTGGCGCAGCGGTAGAGTTGCTGCCTTACAGCGAATGCAGCGCCAGAGACCCGGGTTCCATCCCGACTACAGGTGCTGTCTGTACGGAGTTTGTACGTTCTCCCAGTGACCTGCGTGGGTTTTCTCCGAGATCTTCGGTTTCCTCCCATACTCCAAAGACGTGCAGGTTTGCAGGTTAATTGGCTTGGTAAATGTAAAAATTGTCCCTAGTGTGTGTAGGATAGTGTTAGTGTGCGGGGATCGCTGGGCGGCGCGGACCCGGTAGGCCGAAAGGGCCTGTTTCCGCGCTGTATCTCTAAACTAAACTAAACTAAATATCAGCCGTCATCCCACTGAACACTGGGAAGTGCCGAATGGCATCTTTCTACATCTGTGGTCCCTTTTAACCCTAAAAAGGCTGGAACTGTATCCATGCATGAAATCCACACCATCGGGAGAATTGAATGGAGCTGGGGAACAAATGTGTGATTCAAAACAGAAAAGCAGATCAAACAATTGCATGGCTAAATAGAACCTGATTTCAGAAAGGTGCTAGCTAATCAATTGAAGCCTTTCCACTTTGCACTTGAACTACACATCCAGAGTGATTAATTGTCATATGTAGCAACAATGGAACAATTCAATTCTTACTTGCAACAGCTTAGCAGGCTTTTACATGCCACAACACACAGATACTATGAACTAAGCAAAAATGCAATTAATTAATAGCAATAATACTAGGTATTCATAACAGTGCAAACAACTGAGGTCCCACAGTACAACCGTAGACACAATCCATAGACAACCACAGTTGCTGAAGTTAGTGTTGGGTAGTGTTCAAGATGCTGATGGTTGCTGAGAAGAAGCTGTTCTTGAACCTGGTGGTCATGGGTTTATCCTCAGGGGGCATCGCAGCGGGTGGAGCCGCTGCCTCACAGCGCCAGAGACCCAGTTCCACCCTGACCTCGGGCGCTGTCAGCGTGGAGTTTGCACGTTCTCCCTGTGACCGGGTGGATTTTCTCCGGGTGCTCCGGTTTCTCCCACATCCCAAAGAGGTGCGCGTTTGTAGATTAATTGGGCCTCTATAAATGGCCCCCAGTGTGTAGAGAATGGATGAGAAAGTGGGATAACATAGAACTCAATCGTGATTGAGATCAATGGTCGGCGTGGACTCGACGGGCTGAAGGGCCTGTTCCGTGCTGCATCATTCAATCAATTAATGCGTCCCAAGTTCACAAGTTCGGCCCATCGAGTCCACTCCGACATTCAATCATGGCTGATCTCTGCCTCCTAATCCCATTTTCCTGCCTTCACTTGACAACCGTTCTGATCAAGAATTTGTCTATCTCCGCCTTAAAAATATCCACCAATGTGGCCTCCACAGCCCTCTGTGGCAATGAGTTCCACAGATTAAATACCTTCTGACGAAAGACGTTCCTCCTCGGCTTCTTTCTAAAAGAGTACCGATGGTAGTGGTGAAATGAGAGCATGGCCAGGGTGACGTGGGACTTTGATGATTTTGCCTCCCATTTTGAACCAGCGCCTCCTGTAGGTTCCTTTGACAACTGTTCTATCTGTGTGAACTTGGATGCTTGTTGTGGACCTAATGAATGGTGATGGGTTGTGGACCAAATGTTGGTGAATGCTCACAGCACTATTCAGTTTAGTTTAGTGTAACAATACAACATGGAAACAGGCCCCTGGACCCACCAAGTCCGCGCCGCCCATCAATCACTCATTCACACCAGTTCTATGTCTTTCAGATGAGTGTCAGTTCAGCGGAAGGACAATACATGGTTACAATCAGAGCCATTTACAGTGTACAGATACACGAGTGTGTATAGATACACACTAAGGACAGTTTACGGAAACCAATTAACCTACCAACCTGCGTGCATTTGGGATGTGAGGGGGAACCGGAGCACCCGGAGAAAACCCACGTGGTCGCAGGAAGAACATACAATAGACTGATGCTGCCTGACCTGCTGAGTTACTCCAGCATTTTGTGAATAAATCGATTTGTACCAGCATCTGCAGTTATTTTCTTATACAATAGACAATAGACAGAAGGTGCAGGAGTAGGCCATTCGGCCCTTTGAGCCAGCACCGCCATTCAATGTGATCATGGCTGATCATTCTCAATCAGTACCCCGTTCCTGCCTTCTCCCCATACCCCCTGACTCCGCTATCCTTAAGAGCTCTATCTGGCTGTCTCTTGAATGCATTCAGAGAATTGGCCTCCACTGCCTTCTGAGGCAGAGAATTCCACAGATTCACAACTCTCTGACTGAAAAAGATTTTCTTCATCTCCGTTCTAAATGGCCTAACCCTTATTCTTAAAGCTGCACAAATTCTACAACCTGCACAAAACAGCACCCATAGTCAGGATCGAACTCGGTACTCTGGTGCTGTAAGGCAGCAACTCTGCCGCTGAGCCACCCTCTCTGGCCACAATTAAACTCCCAAATGTTCTGAAACCGTGCCTCTACACAGTACAGATTAAAGCCAGGCACCATAGCCCTAGGGAGCTCCAGGAAGATGGGAGTTTGATTACTTTCAGTTCCACTTGAGCATAATATTTTAGTTCTCCATTCCACCCAAGGGACCAAATATCAAAGCAAGAATACAGGCATCGGCTGCGGTTTTAAATAATTGTTCTGTTTTGGTTTGCAATGTCAAGGTAATTGATGAGTGTCTTTCCTACAGCTGTGCTGGGAGCCCGGTGCATATCAGTATGGTGTGGTGCTGCCATTGAATAGCCCAGTCTTGCCCGCCCACCGCCGTCCAAACATTGAAACATAGATAAGAGGTGCAGGAGTAGGCCATTCACCACCATTCAATGTGGTCATGGCTGATCATCCAAAATCAGTCCCTCTTCCTGCTTTCTCCCCATATCCCTTGATTCCGTCAGCCCTAAGAGCTGTATCTAACTCTCTCTTGAATACATCAATGCAGATGCAGACTTCTGCTGCAGCAGTGGCTATGCAGGCACTTCCATTATCCCTTCCATTGACTCCATCTACACCTCGCGCTGCCTCGGCAAGGCCAGCAACATTATCAAGGACCAGTCGTACCCAGTACACTCCCTCTTCTCCCCTCTCCCATCAGGCAAGGGGTGCAGGTGTGAAAACGCACACCTCCAGATTCAGGGACAGTTTCTTCCCAGCTGTTATCAGGCAACTGAACCATCCGATCATCAACCTGAGCTACTATCTACCACATTGGACTTTACTGGATTTTATCTTCCACTAAATGTTATTCCCTTTGTCATGTATCTGTACACTGTGGGTGGCTCGACTGTAATCATGTATATAGTCTTCCGGCTGATAGACACAAACTGTTGGTGGGTCAGGTAGCAACTCTGGAGAAAAGGCACAGGTGACGTGTGGGTTCGGAATCCTTCTTCAGACTTGTTCCAGTCTTTCCGCTGGCCGGTTAGCGTGCAGCAAAAGCTTTTCACTCTACCTCAGACAACGTGACAATAAACTAAACTACAGTAAACTAAACTAAACTAATGAACAGAAGTACTGTGCTCAGGTACATCTCAGGTGTTTTTTTCCCCCTCCTCCTTACTTAAGGAAGCCGCACAAGTGAGGGGCAGTAATCAGAGCAAATATTTCCTGTGTTTCCCCTATATCCCCTCTCCACCCCCACCCCCCCTTCTCTGTGACCCACCTGGATGTGCACACATTTCTCCCTGTTCTCTTCCCACCAATCTCTGAATGCATCCAAGAGAGAGCTAGATAGAGCTCTTAAGGATAGCGGAGTCAGGGGGTATGGGGAGAAGGCAGGAACGGGGTACTGATTGAGAATGATCAGCCATGATCACATTGAATGGTGGTGCTGGCTCGAAGGGCCGAATGGCCTCCTCCTGCACCTATTGTCTACTGTATAAGTCTGAGTGATAGTTGGATGCAAGGGAGGATGGGGGTTTGCGTGGCAGATGGTTGGACAAAGGCCAGGGATGAACAAAGCGAGAACAAAGAGGGACAATATAGACAATAGGCAATAGACAAGAGGTGCAGGAGGAGGCCATTCGGCCCTTCGAGCCAGCACCGCCATTCAATGTGATCATGGCTGATCATCCGCAATCAGTAGCCCCGTTCCTGCCCTCTCCCCATACCCCCTGACTCCGCTATCATTATGAGCTCTATCTAGCTCTCGAAAGCATCCAGAGAATTGGCCTCCACTGCCCTCTGATGCAGTGAATTCCACAGATATACAACTCTCTGAGTGAAAAAGTTTTTCCTCATCTCCGTTCTAAATGGACTACCCCTTATTCTTAAACTGTGGCCTGGTGTTGTGGGGGGGGGCTTGACGGGCCGAATGGCCTACTCCTGCACCTATTGTCTATTGAATGGCGGTGCTGGCTCAAAGGGCCGAATGGCCTACTCCAGCACCTATTGTCTATGTATCTATGTAATTGCAGCATAGACACAGGGCTCTCGGTCCACAATGGCTGAGCTAGCAGTGATCCCAAGTTAAAGGTACCCCACCAGAAATTGATCAGGAGAACACATTTGATCCACTGATGTCTTTCAAGGCAGGATATCAGTCACCCTTCCCCCGTCTGCAAGACCCCCCATACCCACCAGTGTGACCACCTCAAACTGCACTCAGACAGTGGCCCTGTGGGCACTCGGTCCAAGAGGTGAAGGAGATGAACGCACAGTGCTGGAGTAACTCAGCGGGTCAGGCAGCATCTCTGGAGAACATGGATAGGTGAGTTTTCACAAAGTGCTGGAGTAACTCAGCGGGTCAGGCAGCATCTCTGGAGAACATGGTTAGGTGACGTTTCACAAAGTGCTGGAGTAACTCAGCGGGTCAGGCAGCATCTCTGGAGAACATGGGTAGGTGACGTTTCAGGCCGGGACACTTCTCCAGATAGGTTCATCTTGAGCAACTCGAGGTGCTAGAAACAAGGAACTGCAGATGCTGCTTTACAAAAAAAGGCACAAAAGGCTGGATTACTTCAGCGGGTCAGGTCACATCTCGTGACTATCTCGACTACGCTTCTTCCCACCCTGCTTCCTGCAAAGACTCTATCAATGGAAGGGAGGTTGGTTTGTGTGATGGTCTGGGCTGCGTCCACAATTCTCTGCAATTCCTTGCCGTCTTGGATGGAGCTGTTCCCAAACCAAGCTGCGATGATCCCCGATTAATTGCTTGGTCATTCTGAGAGTCCTGGACTGCAACAGCTCCCTGAAGCAGGAGGACGAGAATAACCAGAGGGCTGCTAGAAATGTAGTTGTAAGCAGCTGCTTGGTTTTAGCAGCACATGATTACAGATGGGTTTTGTTTACGGAGTGAAACATGAAAAGGATTCATTCCAGGTTGTGCCTTGTCAGGCAGCAAACTCAACCCATGCCTCAGTCAGTCGAGCGCCCACAGTCCGACATCAGTAAATGCTGCCTGCAGTGTGTTCAGAGATGTGCAGTGAACTAAGCAGAACCACAGTAAGGGCAGTCACAAAGTGCTGGAGTAACTCAGCAGGTCAGGTGCAGTGTGTTCAGAGATGTGCACTAAACTAAGCAGAACTACAGTAAGGGCAGACACAAAATGCTGGAGTAACTCAGCGGGTCAGGCAGCATCTCAGGAGAGAAGGAATGGGTGACGTTTTGGGCCGAGACCCTTCTTCAGACTGGTCTGCAATTCCTTGCTGTCTTGGACGGAGCGGTTCTCAAACCAAGCTGAGATGCACCCCGATAAAATGCGTTGTCATTCTAAAAGTCCTGGACTGCAACAGGCTCAGAGACCCTTCCTCAGACAGATCAGTCTGAAGAAGGGTCTCGACCCGAAACGTCACCTCTCCCGAGATGCTGCTTGTCTCGCTGAGTTACTCCAGCATTTTGTGTCTACCTTCGATTTAAACCAACATCTGCAGTTTCTTTTCCTACACAATAAGGGCGGCAACAAGTGGCCCAGCTGGTAGAGCCACTGCCTCACCACGCCAGAGACCCAGCCCAATATGACTTGTCCCGGGAATCCAACAGCCCTTTCAGGTTCACTTCGAAGGTATTTATTCACAAAATGCTGGAGTAACTCAGTAGGTCAGGCAGCATCTCAGGAGAGAAGGAATGGGTGACATTTCGGGTCGAGACCCTTTACACCTCCTCCAACCTCATCTACTGTATCCGTTGTCCAAGATGTGGACTCTCATACATCGGCGAGACCAAACGTAG
Organism: Rhinoraja longicauda; assembly: GCF_053455715.1. Lineage (NCBI taxonomy): Eukaryota > Metazoa > Chordata > Chondrichthyes > Rajiformes > Arhynchobatidae > Rhinoraja > Rhinoraja longicauda. The sequence goes on along the minus strand of NC_135983.1, from coordinate 3,731,119 downwards.
ACTGGGTGATCATTTCGCGGAACACCTTCGCTCAGCCCGCCTGATCCTACCTGATCTCCCGGTTACTAAACACTTTAAATCCCCTTCCCATTCCCACACAGACCTTTCTGTCCTCGGTCTCCTACATTGTCAGAGTGAGGCTAAACGCAAATTGGAGGAACAGCATCTCATATTTCGCTTGGGCAGCTTACAGCCCAGCGGCATGAATGTCAGGGGAGTGAGCAGGACAGAGATAGAGTGTAGTCAGAGACAGTAAGGCTGGTGGGAGAACTGGGAAGGGGGAGGGGATGGAGAGAGAGGGAAAGCAAGGGCCATTTAAGATGCAATACCTGTCCCTTTACCTGCCCCCTCGATTCCATCCAAGAACCCCAACTGTCTTTCCAGGTGAGGCAGAGGTTCACTTGCACCTCCTCCAACCTCATCTACTGTATCCGCTGTTCCAGGTGTGGATTCCTGTACATCGGCGAGACCAAACGCAGACTGGGCGATCGTTTCACTGAACACCTCCGCTCAGTCCGCCGTAACCAACCCGATCTCCCGGTTGCTCAGCACTTTAACTCCCCCTCCCATTCCCAATCTGACCTTTCTGTCCTGGGCCTCCTCCATTGTCAGAGTGAGGCTCAGCGCAAATTGGAGGAACAGCACCTCGTATTTAGCTTGGGCAGCTTACACCCCTGAACATTGACCTCTAACTTCAAGTAACCCTTGCTTTCCCGCTCTCTCCATCTCCTTCCCCTTCCCAGTTCTGTGACCTGTCTTTCTGTCTCCGACTACATTCTATCTTTGTCCCACCCACTCCCCTGACATCAGTCTGAAGAAGGGTCTCGACCCAAAACGTCACCCATTCCTTCTCTCCAGAGACGCTGCCTGTCCCGCTGAGTTACTCCAGCATTTTGTGTCTATTGACAATTAAACACTCTTGACTCACTTGACTTGACCAGTTTATTGTGATCACCTGGTATTAATAATTCCCAACGTTTGGGCATCAGTCACCGTGTGGGCAGGGCTGCCCTACGTAACATCGTCCACATGATGGGGATCGTGTCATCACCCTGCAGCCGTCCATCTTACACAGGTGATGAACAGCATGGAAGCTGGCCCTTCGGCCCAAACAATCCATGCTGCCATTTTGCTCCGGCCCAGCTTCCCCCTGACTCTGAAGAAGCTGACCCAAGACGTCACCTGTTCAGGTTATCCAGAGATGCTGCTTGACCCGTTGAGTTACTCCATCATTGTGCGTCCTTTTATATTAATGTCCCCCCCTCTTCACTCTTATCCACTGTTGTTTGTTACAGTAATTAGTTGGCAGGAGATAATCATAGAGTCATAAGGAACGGAAACAGGTCATACAGCTTAATCTGTCCATGCTGACCAAGATGCCCCATCTACACTAGTCCCACCTGCCTATATTAGACAATAGACAATAGACAATAGGTGCAGGAGGAGGCCATTCGGCCCTTCGAGCCAGCACCGCCATTCAATATGATCATGGCTGATCATTCTCAATCAGTACCCCGTTCCTGCCTTCTCCCCATACCCCCTGACTCCACTATCCTTAAGAGCTCTATCCAGCTCTCTCTTGAATGCATTCAGAGAATTGGCCTCCACTGCCTTCTGAGGCAGAGAATTCCACAGATTCACAACTCTCTGACTGAAAAAGTTTATCCTCATCTCCGTTCTAAATGGCCTACCCCTTATTCTTAAACTGTGGCCCCTTGTTCTGGACTCCCCCAACATTGGGAACATGTTTCCTGCCTCTAACGTGTCCAACTCCAAAGACGTACAGGTATGTAGGTTAATTGGCTGGGTAAATGTAAAAATTGTCCCTAGTGGGTGTAGGATAGTGTTAATGTACGGGGATCACTGGGCGGCACGGACTTGGAGGGCCGAAAAGGCCTGTTTCCGGCTGTAGATATATGATATGATATGATAACCCCTTAATAATCTTATACGTTTCGATAAGATTTCACCTAAACCTTTCCTATCCATGTACCTGTCCAAATGTCTTTTATATGATGCTATATTTCTGTCTCAACGACCTCCTTTGGCAGCTCGTTCTAAATACCTACCGCCTTATGCCCCTCTGGTTCCTCTTAAACCTTTCCCTTGAACCTTAACCGTATGTCATCTGCTTTGTGATAGGTTTGAGAAACAAACCTAATTGTGTCCAACAATGCAAGTCTATTTGTTCCTCCCCAGTTACCTCAACCAACTTCACACCCTCAGTGCACAGGGCAAATGCTCCATTCTCCACCTCATTCCAGGCTACTGCCACCTCTTGCTTGGCAAGCACCCAAAGGAACACTACTGGAACCCCTTCCAAGGACTTAAGGTGCTCCAACCTTCTCTTTTTGTAAAGGGCAATACCGTATTGCATAGTGCTGTGTGAGATAAAGAGAGTGAGAGAGAGAGAGAGAGAGAGAGAGAGATGCAGCATGGAAACCTGCTCTTCACCGAGACCACACCAACCACTGACGACCCATTCACACTAGTTCTACGTTGTCCCACTTTAAAATCCACTCTCTACACACTAGGGGCAAATTACATAAACCAATTAACCCGCACATCTTTGGGATGCGGGTGGAAACCAGAGCACCCGGAGGAAACCCACGCGGTAACAGGGAGAACATGCAAACTCCACACGGACAGCACCCGAGGTCAGGATCGAACCCGGGTCTCCTGGTACTGTGAGGCGGCGGTTCTACCAGCTGCGCCACTGTTGGCCACTTGCTACAGATTAACAGGCCCATGAACGCAATAATGCACAGATGAATCATCTATATACTAAAACTCGTTTGTTTGTTTGTTTGTTCCTGAACTGTACACGACAGCACGACAATTTTAGGCCCACCTTACTCACCGTCGTCCCATTGGTGCTAATGGAAGAAGAGGGAGAATAAGGGGAGTTGAGGGGGATGGAGTAGGGGGGAGGGGAAGGGGAGAGGGGAAGGGGGGGGAGGGGGAGGGGAGTGGAGGGGGGTGGAGGGAGGGGGAGGAGGGAGTGGGGAGGGACGGGGGAGGAGAGTGTGCTGGACCAATGCAGGAGTGGTTTGGGCCCAACGGGTCCACTTGATCTAGTTAATACTACAAATTAATAACTGTAATACTTGGTAATCATAATAGTGAACACGAAGGTCTGTGGTACAACTGAAGAAAGTGCATTGAAGATGATAGTTGCTGAGGTAGAGTTATTGTGTGGTATAGGGAGAGTAGATCAGGGGTCCCTGCATACTGCCTCGAGGTGCTCCCGTGTTGATGGTTATCAAGAAGCAGGGACTGGTGCCAATTTGTGCTGACAGTGGTCTGCCGATGGGGAAGTCGAGGATCCAACTCCATGGGGATGCACAGAGACCCAGTGCCCAGAGGTTGATGGCACGTGTGGAGGGGAAGATGGTGTTGAACGCTGTATTTGTTGAACAACAGCTGGACGTGTGTGTTCTTATGGTCCAAGTGGTAATCCTTTCATTGAGTAAGTGTTTAGAATGGGCAATAGGGTGTGGAGGTGCTTACTAACATTGACAAGGGTGGCGTAGTGGTAGAGTTGCTGCCTTACAGCACCAGAGACCCGGGTTCCATCCTGAATATGGGTGCTGTCTGGATGGAGTTTGTACGTTCTTCCTGTGACCATGTCGTTTTTATCCGGATGCTCCAGCTCCCTCTCACATCCCAAAGACGTACAGGTTTGTACTTAATTGTCTCCTGGAAAATGTCCTTAATGTGTAGTGTAGATATAGTTAGTTGGCGTGGACTCAGAGGCCGAAGGGACTGTTTCTACGCTGTATCTCTAAACTGAGCTAAACTCGGTCTGAATAATAATAATAATAATAATATATTATTATTTCGTTTCGCTCAACAAAACCAAACGCAGGCTCGGCGATCGTTTCGCTCAACACTGTCGCTCAGTCCGCCTTAACCAACCTGTTCTCCCGGTGGCTGAGCACTTCTACTCCCCCTCCCACTCCCAGTCTGACTTTCTGTCATGGGCCTCCTCCAGTGCCATAGTGAGGCCCACCGGAAATTGGAGGAACAGCACCTCATATTTCGCTTGGGCAGCTTGCAGCCCAGTGGTATGAACATTGACTTCTCCAACTTTAGATAGTTCCTGCGTCCCTCTCTTCCCCTCCCCCTTCCCAGTTGTCCCTCTATCTTCCTGTCTCCACCTATATCCTTCCTTTGTCCCGCCCCCCTGACATCAGGCTGAAGAAGGGTCTCGACCCGAAACGTCACCCATTCCTTCTCTCCCGAGATGCTGCCTGACCTGCTGAGTTACTCCAGCATTTTGTGAAATAATAATATATTCCTTTATTTGTCCCACACCGGGGAAATTTGCAGTGTTACAGCAGCAAAGTGGATAGCAATAGACATTCATTATAAATAAAGATAAAGATAAGGATAATTGTCATCATTTACTGTGGTTTTTTTAACTGTTAACTGTTACTGTTGACTCATCTGCTGGGAGCAGTGCTGGTTGTGCAGTCTCACAGCAGCGGGAAGGAAGGACCTCCGATATCTCTCCTTCACACACTTGGGGTGAAGGAGTCTGTCACTGAAGGAGCTACTCAGTGCAGTGACAGTGTCGTGCATGGGGTGGGAGTCGTTGTCCAGCAGCGATGTTAACTTTGCCATCATCCTCCTCGCTCCCACCGCCTGCACTGAGTCGAGGGGGCAACCCAGGACAGAGTTGGCCTTCCTGACCAGCTTGTCAAGTCCCTTCCCCTCCGCCGCTGAGATCCAAAACGTCACCGAGTCCATTTCTCCAGAGATGCTGCCTGACCGGCTGAGTTACTCCAACATTTTGTGCCTGTCTCTAAACTGAACGAAACGTTCAGGAGGGAGGTTGGGTCACCACACGAGGGACAGAGAGCAGGGGGAACGAAAATGATTAGGGTGGGAAGGTAGTGGAGAATCAAAGTGGAGCAGGAGGATGGAATGACCTGTGTTCTAGTTACTCTTTAAACACTAAGTAAGCCGTTCCTTTCCTCATCCAAAAACCAAACAGCTCAAGAGAGCTTTCAGGATTTGGGTTGATATAAACCAGAACATCAGATTTAGATTCTAGAAGAGACTGCCATAATCGATTTTTGTTTTCATTATTGCAACGATAAGCCGCCTCTCTTTTCTTTGCCATTTCTTATTTTCCTCTCTTCATGTTTTGCCACGTGCGTGCACATTTTCCAGAAGAAACAGCACACCATTATGGTTTTGGAGTTTGGCTCCAAGCCTTTCTTTTGCAAGGAGACATTTTTAGCAACTCTGTCCAACCATCTGAGTCTTGCATTAAATACAAAGCGTGAAAAGAAACCCAACGTCCCAGGAATACACAGCCAGGTCGAGAATGCCTGAAATATTCATGCCTGAAGAAGGGCCCCGACCCAAAACGTTGCCTGTCCCGCTGAGTTACTCCAGCAATTTGTGCACTTTTATCTTAATGCCTCTCCTCCACATTTACCCACTGTCGTTTGTTATAGTAGTTGGCTGCCAGGAGATTGGCTTGAGAAAGAAGTAATTGCAGATGCTGGTTCACAAAAAAAAAGACACAAAGTGGTGGAGTAATTCAGCGGGTCAGGCAGCATCTCAGGAGAACATGGATAGGCGACATTTTGGGTCAGGACCCTTCTTCATACTGATTGTAGCGGGGAGGGGAGAAAGCTGCAAGCGAGGCTTGGCAGGCGGCAGAAGTGTGGAGGGCAGATCATTGGACAAAGGCCAGAGACGAAAAGACAAAAGGTAGTGAGATGAGAGGAGAAAGAGAGAAGGAGGCGTGATCTTATAGAGGTGTACAAAATCATCAGAGGAATAGATTGGGTAGACACACAGAGCCTCTTGCCTAGAGTAGGGGAATTGAGAACCAGTGGATTTAGGTTTAAGGTGAGGGGGGAAAGATTTACTAGGAACCTGAGCGGCAACTTTTTTTTTTAGATTTTTTTTTAGATTTAGAGATACAGCGCGGAAACAGGCCCTTCGGCCCACCGGGTCCGCGCTGCCCAGCGATCCCCGCACATTAACACTATCCTACACACACTAGGGACAATTTTTAAAAACATTTACCCAGTCAATTAACCTACATACCTGTACGTCTTTGGAGTGTGGGAGGAAACCGAAGATCTCGGAGAAAACCCACGCAGGTCACGGGGAGAACGTACAAACTCCGTACAGACGGCACCCGTAGTCAGGATCGAACCTGAGTCTCCGGCGCTGCATTCGCTGTAAGGCAGCAACTCTACCGCTGCGCCACCGTGCCGCACAGCATGGGGTAGTGGGCGTATGGAACGAGCTGTCGGAGGAGGTAGTTGAGGCAGGTAGGCAACGTTTAAGAAACAGTTAGACAGGTACATGGATAGGACAGGTTTGGAGGGATATGGGCCAAACACAGGCAGGTGGGACTAGTGTGGACGGGACATGGTGGTCGGTGTGGGCAAGTTGGGCTGAAGGGCCTGTGTCCACACTGTGTGACTCTCACTGTGAATGTGAAGCCAGGGGAAGGGATATAGGTGGAAGGGGATGGGACAAGGGGAGATTGGTTAGTTATTGGAGAATTCAATGTCCACAGTGTGAGGTTGTAAACTACCAAGTGAAATATGAGCAGAAAGGAACTGCAGATGCTGGCTTAAACCGAAGATAGACACAAAAAGCTGCAGTAACTCAGCGGGACAGGTAGCATCTCTGGAGAAGAGGAATGGGTGACGTTTCGGGTCTCGAAGGGTCTTGACCCGAAACATCACCTATTCCTTTTCTCCAGAGATGCTGCCTGTCCTGCTGATTTCCTCCAGCAGTTTGTGTCTAAGTGGAACTTCGGTCCACTTTAGGTCCAAAATCAAAATCTGGCCGGCTCTTTAGGTCCAAAAATATAGAACGGACTTGAAGTTGCATGGGAAAATGCAGGGACCCAGTTCCCTGAGTTTACAGTCATGGAGTCATCGAGTCACACAGTGTGGACACAGGCCCTTCAGCCCAACTTGCCCACACCGCCCAACATGTCCCATCTCCACTAGTCCCACCTGCCTGCATTTGGCCCATATCCCTCCAAACCTGTCCTATCCATGTACCCGTCTTTCTCAAACGTTGCGATAGTCCCTGCCTCAACTATCTCCTCTGGCAGCTCGTTCCATACACCCACCACCCTTTGTGTGAAAAAGTTACCCCTCAGATTCCTATAAAATCTTTCTCCCTTCACCTTAAGCCTATGTCCTCTGGTTCTCGATTCCCCTACTCTGCGCGGGAGACTCTGTGCATCTACCTGAGTTGGATGACAGGTTTGGAGGGGATGATGGTGTTAAATGTTAGTTGTACTCGCTGAACAACAGCCTGCCATACGTGTTGTCCAGCGCAGAGTGGAGAGCCAGGGAGGTCGCATTGCCTGTTGACCTTTTACAGCGGCAGACAATGTGTAGTTGACCCAGGTCCCAGTGACGGTCGATGGTACAAGAGGGCTCGTCATCTCTGCCTCCTCATTTCACAGTCTTCACCCCCTTGAAAGGCCTGGAGAGAGTGGATGAGGAGAGGATGTTTCCACTAGTGGGAGAGTCTAAGACTAGAGGTCATAGACTCAGAATTGAACGACATTCCTTTAGGAAGGAGATCAGGAGGAATTTCTTTAGTCAGAGGGTGGTGAATCTGTGGAATCCACAGAAGGCTGTGGAGGCCAAGTCAGTGGATATTTTTAAGGCAGAGATAGATAGATTCTTGATTAGTACGGGTGTCGGGGTTATGGGGAGCAGGCATGAGAATGGTGATGAGAGGGAGAGATAGGTGGCGCAGCGGTAGAGTTGCTGCCTTACAGCGAATGCAGCGCCGGAGACTCAGGTTCGATCCTGACTATGGGCGCCGTCTGTACGGAGTTTGTACGTTCTCCCCGTGACCTGCGTGGGTTTTCTCTGAGATCTTCGGTTTCCTCCCACACTCCAAAGACGTACAGGTATGTAGGTTAATTGACTGGGTAAATGTAAAAATTGTCCCTAGTGTGTGTAGGATAGTGTTAGTGTGCGGGGATCGCTGGGCGGCGCGGACCCGGTGGGCCGAAGGGCCTGTTTCCGCGCTGTATCTCTAAATCTAAATCTAAAATCTAAAATCAGCCATGATTGAATGGCAGAGTAGACTTGATGGGTCTAATGGCCTAATTCTGCTCCTATCACATGACCTTATGACCTTATGACCTTAAACCATCACCTCCACTCTCTGATTTGTGGATGAGGCACCAGGAGGCCAACTCTGCCCTCTCAGGGGAACATTGACGTTCTCATGGCATTATTTTGAGGAAGAACAGCGGGTTTTCCCTTTATGCACAAGCCTGATTTTGTCCTTCACTCAACATCCACTGAAGAACCCAGAGGTTTGCTCATTCTTACCGTTTTCAATCTTCCAGTGTCCAAATTAGCTGCCATGCTCCCTGCCCATTCCTTTGGATATACAGCTAAACCATTTCATTGATTTAGTTTAGTTTACTTTAGAGATACAGTGCAGAATCAGGCCCTTCGGCCCACCAAGTCCGCACTGACCAACGATCCCCGCACATGAATACTATCCTACACACACTAGGGACAATTTCCACTTATACAAAGCCAGTTAACCTATAAACCTGAAGAAGGGTCTCGAGCCGAAACGTCACCCATTCCTTCTCTCCTGAGATGCTGCCTGACCTGCTGAGTACTCCAGCATTTTGTGTCTACCTTTGATTTAAACCAGCATCTGCAGTTTTTTTTCCAACCTATAAACCTGTACATCTTTGAAGATCTCGGAGAAAGACCCACATGGTCGTGGGGAGGTCGTACAAACTCCGTACTGACAGCGCCCGTAGTCGGGATTGAACCCGGGTTTACTGCGCGGCACTTGCTGTAAGGCAGAAACTACCGCTGCGCCACCGCGCCGCCCCAATACGTTTCTTATTGAAACCTACTAAAAATCGAAAGGCCTGGATAGAGTGAATGTTTCCACTAGTGGGAGAGTCTAGGACCAGAGGTCACAGCCTCAGAATAAAAAGACGAACCTTTAGAAAGGATATGAGGAGGAATTTATGTAGTCAATCTGTGGAATTCATTGGCACAGAAGGCTGTGGAGGCCAAGTCAATGGATATTTTTAAGGCGGAGATTGCCAGATTCTTCATTAGTACGGGTGCCAGGGGTTATGAGGAGAAGGCAGGTGAATAGGGTTAGGAGGGAGAGATAGATCAGCCATCATTGAATGGCAGATCTGCAGGTATATCTAATCTATTCCTCTAATGATTTTATGAGAGGAAAAAAATCTCTTGGAAAGAGTCAATGATGGTTTAATGGTGCTTACACTTATCCTAACCTTCCAACAAACTATCGTAACATCACTGTTTCAAAGTCCAGCATATGTTTTTGCAATCGATCTCGTTGTACCCCTGGGTACAATGACAATAAAGATATATTGTATTGTATTGTATTGTAGTGAGCTTCTTGCCTGGGCCTGAGAGAAGGGTAGAACATGTTTCTATTTTGTTGTCTGTGACTTCACTGACGCCTTGTGCATTTATTTCTCTCCCTCCCTCTCCCCTTTCCCCTCGGACTGCAGGTTATCCTTGAAGATCGAAGCGGGGAATAGTTCTCCTCGATTGGTCTCGTCCAGAGAGGAGCTCGCAGGTAAGTGAAGGATTTAGCAAACGTCCCGCAGTTGTGTAGCTTTGGCTGCAGCTCTGATGTAACCATGGCACCCGCGAAGTTGTGCATTGCACTTGGCACTCAAAGTACCAGGAAATGCACACACTGTCGCTTCAACAGGTTCCGCCAGCTTTATTTATTAGAATTCCTGAGCTCCACCAGTCAGATTACTTCCAATCGTGCAAAGCTGAGCCATGCGTGGAACAGGTCTGTGTTTCTTTGCAGCCCTTGTCAGTTCTCAGAAGCCTTTTATGACGTGTAGGATACACAATGTTCTGAACAGCATGCTCCAGTCTTCCCTGGGATCTCGGCCTGTTGTAAGTCATTTTGTCAGGCTGGATCGAAGGTCTTTGGAGCACATCAATAAAGGCAAAGCAATGATGGCCACGTGCTTTATTTGTCACACGTGCACGGTGAAACTATTTTTGCATAGTTACACGTGCGGGCGCCGCCATTTTTGGCGCCGTTATTCAAAGTCCAAAGTCCGGTCGGCCCGCGCGCTCGATGTGCTGGAGCAGTTCCCGTGAACAGACGTCCCTCTCCTCTCCTCTCCTCTCCTCTCCTCGCCCGGCCATCTTTGTGTCCCACGGGCGCCTCCTGCAGCCGACCTTGAACGTGCTGGAGGCATTACTCCGGTTCACCCTCCTACCGACCCTTGCCCCTCACGTCCCACGTCTCCAGCTCCCTCCCGGCTACGCCGACCGACGAACCTTCGGGCGGGTTCCTGGTCATGAACCTTTGGGCGAGTTACTGGCCCCTCTGACCAACCTTTGGCTGTGCTCAAAGATACTACAGGAGCAAGATAGACCACTCGACCCGTATGTCACGGCGCCATTTTAGTAGGCAGAAACTTGCAGAAACATTTAAAAAGAAAAATAACAAAAATCTGTGAATTGATAGATGAGATATATTCTGCATTTTAATGGTATCATCACACGCACTGTTCCCCCAAAACACTGATTACACTGCGAGAGACATCGGTTTTGCTTACTAAAATGGCGGACGTTATGCTCCTCTGCATACTACACTTCAGTATAGGCGATTTCAACGGAGTGGTCCATCTTGTTCCCCTAGTACCTTTGGTTGTGCTCCATGGTCTGATGAGCCTTCGGGCGGGTTCCCGGTGCTGCCGTTCGCCAAGCCTTGACGGTGGGCCCCACCAACTGACAAGCTTATGGCGGGGCCCCGCGGTCTGGCGAGGCTTCGGGCAGGGTCGCTCCAACCGACGAGGCTTCAGGTGGGGCCTCACTGACCAACGAGGCTTTAGTGGGTCGCTCCGACCAACGAGGCTTCAGGTGGGGCCCTCCAACCGACGAGGCTTCAGGTGGGGCCCCGCTGACCAACGAGGCTTCAGTGGGTCACTCCGACCGACGAGGCTTCAGTGGGGCCCTCCGAACGACGAGGCTTCGGGTGGGGCCCCGCCGACCGATGAGGTTTCAGGGCATCAGTGTGGGCACCGCAGCCCCGGCACCTCGGGAAAGAATCCACAAAGAAAAGCAAGTTGGTTGACTTATTGTGGAACGCTTTGCTGGGTAGTTTAGTTTAGTTTCTGACTGAATGACTGCACATCTGCTTCTGGGACCAGCAGGCAGAGAGTTGCCAGGCCTGGGCGCCATCATGTCAAGCAAAAAAATAATATTATGGTTAATATAAAGAGTTCAGAATGCAAGCAAGTGTGGCACAGAGCTCTCCATTTTGGATGCTACGTCACAAAAGGGAATAAAGGTTTATTCACACCTCAATAAATGAGGTTGATATTCACTGTATTCTTGTTGCGATTGGAAAATAATTATTTTATTAAATGCAAGTTAACGGTATCAATCCATTTAATTGTGATATTTAAGTGAAATGCTTTCTTCTTCAAGGCTGTGTTATGTATGCATATCCTAAACAAGACACAAGCTCTGTCGACAGCTTTAAGGTGGGGCATCGGTAGAGTTGCTGCCTCACAGCGCCGGAGATTCGGGTTCGATCCCGACTACGGGTGCTGTCTGTACGGAGTTTGTACCTTCTCCCTGTGACTGCGTGGGTTGTCTCCGGGTGCTCCGGTTTCCGCCCACACTCCAAAGACGTGCAGGTTTGCAGGTTAATTGGCTCCGGTAAAAAATTGTAAATTGTCGCGAGAGTGCAGGATGGCGTTAGTGTGCGGGGATCGCTGGTCGGCACGGACTCGGTGGGCCGAAGGGCCTTTTTCCCCGCTATATCTCAAATCTAAACTGAAGGTAGGTTAATGGGGACAGTCAGAAGGTATTGTCAAACCATGAGGTTGTTCCTACAGTGCTTGGTGTCACGCAGTTAGCTCACAGCTTTATAACGTTTAACAGCTCACCCTTTGAACAGTCCTTGACTTGGAGGATGAAGTTTGAATCATTTCCACGCTGGCAAAATGTCATTTAGTTCACTTAGTTCCCAGCACAGTCAGGAGGTCTTCATAGACAAGGAATATATGTTCAGCAGTGTAATTAATAGACAATAGACAATAGGTGCAGGAGGAGGCCATCCGGCCCTTCGAGCCAGCACCGCCATTCAATGTGATCATGGCTGATCATTCTCAATCAGTACCCCATTCCGGCCTTCTCCCCATACCCCCTGACTCCGCTATCCTTAAGAGCTCTATCCAGCTCTCTCTTGAATGCATTCAGAGAATTGGCCTCCACTGCCTTCTGAGGCAGAGAATTCCACAGATTCACAACTCTGACTGAAAAAGTTTTTCCTCATCTCAGTTCTAAATGGCCTACCCCTTATTCTTAAACTGTGGCCCCTTGTTCTGGACTCCCCCAACATTGGGAACATGTTTCCTGCCTCTAACGTGTCCAACCCCTTAATAATCTTATAAGTTTCGATTCGATTAATGGCAGGTCTACCAGTGGCAGTTAATTTGCTGATCATCTAGACATGAACAGGCCACCAGAAAGAGAAAAGAGATGTGTATATATACACCGATCAGCCAAAACATTGTGACCACTGACAGGCGAAGTGAATAACATTGATTATCTTGTTACAATGGCATCTGTCAAAGGGTGGGATATATTAGGCAGCAAGTGAACAGTCAGTTCTTGAAGTTGATGTGTTGGATGCAGGAGAAATGGGCAGGAGTAAAGACCTGAGCGACTTTGACAAGGGCCAAATTGTTAATGGTTAGATGACTGGGTCAGAGCATCTCTGAAACGGCAAGGCTTGTGGGGTGCTCCCGGTCAGTAATAGTGAGTACCGACCGACAGTGTTCCGAGGAGGGACAAACCACAAATCGGCGACAGACAGGGTGTTGGGCGCCCAAGGCTCATCGATGCGCGAGGGCAATGAAGGCTATCCCGTCTGGTCCGAACCGACAGAAGGTCTACTATGGCACAAGTCACAGAAAATTTTAATGTTGGTCACGGGAGGAATGTGTCACAACACACAGTGCATCGCACCCTGCTGCGTATGGGGCTGCACACAGCAGCATATCAGGCAGGTGGTCATAATGTTTTGGCTGATCGGTGTATATATATATATATATATATATATTGGCCTATGACTACAGATTTGCTCTGGGACCACATAGACCTCTCACGAACACATCATCTCAAGTCACGTAACCAGCTATGGCCTACTTCCTCCTGGCTAGTCTTTAGCCAGTTTGAACTACATAATATTAAGAAGCAGAGATAGATAGATTCTTGCTGAATACGGGTGTCAGAGGTTATGGGGAGAAGGCAGGAGAATGGGGTTAGGAGGGAGAGATAGATCAGCCATGATTGAATGGCGGAGTAGACCTGATGGGCCGAATGGCCTAATTCTACTCCTATTTCTTATGGCCTTATGACCTAAGCAACTCAGAACCTTCTTTAGGCCAAAGGATACAACATTCTTGGTTAGTACTGACGTGAGCTACTTGTGTGGCAGGGTGGCGGGGCGGTAGAGTTGCTGCCTGACAGTATCAGAGAAGCAGTGTCTGTGCCCAAGAAGCTTCAAATATAAATCCATCCACAGAGGGCTTTGGAATTTTAACCCAACATTTAAAGACTGAGAACAGTAACTGATATCTTGAGAAGTCCTGGGACTCTGAGCGCTGTTTGAGGCACAGAATTGGTTATTTATATTTGCAACGCCTAAAGTTAGCCAGTTATCTTTCTAGATTGCTTGACATTTAGAACAAATCTAGAGCGGCACGGTGGCGCAGCGGTAGAGCTGCTGCCTTACAGCGCCAGAGACCCGGGTTTGATCCTGACCACGGGTGCTGTCTGTACAGAGTTTGTATGTTCTCCGTGTGACCACGTGTGTTTTCTCCAGGTGTTCCAGTTTCCTCCCACAATCCAAAGACGTACAGGTTGTAGACTAATTGGCTTCAGTAAAGACTGTAAATTGTCTCGAGTGTGTGGGATAGTACTCGTGTATGGGGATCGCTGGTCGGCACGGGCTCAGTGGGCCGAAGGGCCTGTTTCCACGCTGTATCTCTAAATTAAACTATGAGCTGTGCATCAAGCAGAACTGTTCTATGTAGTTGTAACTCTGGAACCTATTCAACAATGCCTAGAAGATAGATACAAAGTGCTGGAGTAACTCAGTGGGCCGGACAGCATCGCTGGAGAAAAAAGATGGGTGATGTTTCGGGTCGGAACCCTTCTTCAGACTGAGAAGACATGGTCTTCTACGACCATGTTTTAACCCAGATTTGCTACCAGTGTGGTCTCTCGGCACTTGCCTGCACCTCCACAAGTCCAGAGATGCTGCCTGACCCGATGAGTTACTCCAGCACTTTGAGTCTGTCTTCGGTATAAACCAGCATCTGCAGTTCCTTTCTCCACAACAATGCCCAGTTTGGTCCTGTTCATAATAACGTGGGACAAATCAGATCTGGCTAATAACTGTCCAATTATTGGCAAAGAGCCAGAGGTTGTGGCCCAGAGTGCTGTCAAGTGAATCTATATTGTTCATTTGGGTGGCAGTGGTAGAGTTGCTGCCTTACAGTGCCGGACCCGGGTTTGATCCTGACTACGGGTGCTGTCTGTGTGGAGTTTGTACGTTCTCCCCGTGACCGGCATGGGTTTCCTCCGGGTGCTCCGGTTTCCTCCCGCATTCCAAAGGCGTACAGGTTTGTAGGTAAAATTGGCTTTGGTAAATTGTCCCTCGTGTGTCACGGGGATCGCTGGTCGGTGCGGACTCGGTGGGCCAAGGGCCTGTTAGTGCGCTGTATCTCTAAACTCTATCAGTATCTTACTCATCAATGCCCACTTTGGTTTTGAATTGAACCACTTCACTCCAGCTCCTGACCCTGTTCTGTCGCAACCATGGTCCAGATGTGGGCCAAGGAGCTGAGCTCACGCAGTGGAATAAGAGTAAAGGCCCTTGACACCAACTCAGACGTTGCCCGAGTTACTGCCTCATCTACCTTTTCTGGCAGCACGTTCCATGTACCCACATGTCCATATATATATATATTCCATATACATTCCATATATCCATGTACTCTGAGTGAATATGCTGCCCCTCGGTTTCCTATTAAATCTCTCCCGTCTCAGCTAAGCATATGTCCCCTGTCCCTTAATTCCCCAACTTTGCGGGTCGGAATCTCGGCTCCTCGACTGCCTGGGCTGGACTCTCAGAAACATAGAAACATAGAAAATAGGTGCAGGAGGAGGCCATTCGGCCCTTCGAGCCAGCACCGCCATTCATTGTGATCATGGCTGATCGTGCACAATCAATAACCCGTGCCTGCCTTCTCCCCATATCCCTTGATTCCACTAGCCCCTAGAGCTCTATCTCTCTTAAATCCATCCAGTGATTTGGCCTCCACTGCCCTCTGTGGCAGAGAATTCCACAAATTCACAACTCTCTGGGTGAAAAAATTCCTTCTCACCTCAGTTTTAAATGGCCTCCCCTTTATTCTAAGACTGTGTCCCCTGGTTCTGGACTCCCCCAACATTGGGAACATTTTTCCTGCATCTAGCTTGTCCAGTCCTTTTATAATTTTATATGTATCTATAAGATCACCTCTCATCCTTCTAAACTCCAGTGAATACAAGCCTAGTCTTTTGAATCTTTCTCATATGACAGTCCCGTCATCCCAGGGATCAATCTCGTGAACCTACGCTGCACTGCCTCAATTACAAGGATGTCCTTCCTCAAATTAGGAGACCAAAACTGTACCCAATATTCCAGATGTGGTCTTACCAGAACCCTATACAACTGCAGAAGAACCTCTTTACTCCTATACTGAAATCCTCTCGTTATGAAGGCCAACATGCCATTAGTTTTCTTCACTACCTGCTGTATCTGCACGCCAACTTTCAGTGACTGGTGTACAAGGACACCCAGGTCTCGCTGCACCTCCCCCTTACCTAACCTGTCTCCATTGAGATAATAATCTGTCTCCTTGTTTTTGCCGCCAAAGTGGATAACCTCACATTTCCAAAGGTCTTCTTGAAGGTCGTGACCTCTGTTGGTCCGGCAAAACGGATAATCCGGAAAGGCTCTAGAAGCAAGGATGCTGGAAAACTGGTGGTGGAACTGTACCTGTTTAAATCTTTAGTTTAGTTTGGTTTAGTTTCGAGATACAGCTGGGAAACAGGCCCTTCGGCCCATCGAGTCCACGTTGACCAGCGATCCTCGCACACTAACGCTATCCTTAGGGCGGCACGGTGGCGCAGCGGTAGAGTTGCCGCCTTACAGCGAATGTAGCACCGGAGACTCGGGTTCGATCCTGACTATGGGCGCCGTCTGTACGGAGTTTGTACGTTCTCCCCGTGACATGCGTGGGTTTTCTCCGAGAACTTCGGTTTCCTCACACACTCCAAAGACGTACAGGTATGTAGGTTAAATGGCTGGGCAAATTAATCTTACACACACTAGTGTGTGTAGGATAGTGTTAGTGTGCGGAGATCGCTGGGCGGCGCGGACCCGGTGGGCCGAAGGGCCTGTTTCTGCACTGTATCTCTAAATCTAAATCTACATCTAAATCTTACACACACTGGGGTCACTTTACAATTTTACCGAAGCCAAATAACCTACAAACCAGCCCGTCTTTGGAGTGTGGGAGAAAGCCGGAGAACCCGGAGAAAACCCACGCAGGTCACGGGGAGATCGTGCAAACTCCGTACAGACAGCTCCCGTTGTCAGGATCGAACCCGGGTCTCCGGCGCTGTGAGGCAGCAACCGTGCGGCCACGGTTAAAATATCTTTTAAATGTTATTACCGTACCAAGACCGATTACACACAGCAACCTTTAACTTTAGTTTCGGATTTTTGCGCCTTATAGTTTTTGCTTGCTTTCTGATGACTGTGCACGTGAGTCACTTTGTGTAGCTTTCCCAAGACGTGTGTCAGCCACTTACGAAGCCTGGTTGGTGAATTCTGGACTCACCGCCATGTGCCCATCTCCCCCCCCCCCACCATATCCCCCCCCACCATCCCCTCCCCCCCCCCCACCATCCCCCCCCCACCACCCCCCCCTCAATCCCCCCCCCATCCCCCCCCCCCGGGTGTTTGATTCACCCTGTGGAAAGTGTGGATTCAAGTCAACACACCCACAAAATATCCGTCTAGACAGCTTTTAATTTTCAGACAACCTAAACAACTGCTTGCGGTTTGAAAAGCGAGCTGCCTTCTGCTGCAGTGGGGAGAGAGGGAGTCTTGCAGCATTCATATTTCACCTCATGGATGTTCAGCTTCCTGATCAATTAGGTTGACCTCAGAGGCCCAGGTTATGTAATAGATATCAGCCGCTGCACCTGCGGCCACTTAGCCCACTGTGTTATTTATTCAGTGCTAAATTGGCCCCAAACGGTTTTTTGCACATCGTACAGTTTAAGAAAAATACAGTTTAAGAAGATGGTCATAGTTTAAGAATAAAGGGTCGGCCACTTAGGACTTAGACGAGGAGAAATCCTTTTCACCCAGAGAGTTGTGAATCTGTGGAATTCTCTGCCACAGAAGGCAACTGGTTTTCAAGTGAGAGTTGGGGCTAACGGAATCAAGGGATGTGGGGAAAAAGCAGGAACGGGGTACTGATTTTGGATGACCTGCCATGATCATATTGAATGGCCAGCTGCTCCTGCACCTATTTGCTATGTTTCTATGTTTTTTTTCTGCCTTGCACACCTTCCATGGCTCCCGCCACTACTGCAGTCCACCGAGAAGACATGGCTCTCAATATCTACACACCTGCTCCAGTATGTAGGGGGAGGCAGAGTGGGTGGAGGATTCACAGACCTCACTGCCTCTCTGACCTTCCCGCCTCCCCTCTCCAACAGGCATTGACACCACCGGGGAGAGTACAGACTGGCCTCGACACTGCAGGCAGCCACCTTCAGTTCAGTTTAGTTTATTGTCACGTGTACTGAGGTACAGTGAAAAGCTTTTGTTGCGTGCTAGCCAGAGAGACAAAACATGATTACAATCCAGACATCCACAGTGTATAAATGCATGAAATACATGATACATGATCATTCACATTGAGGCAGTTAGCAGGTACATGGATAGGACAGGTTTGGAGGGATATGGACCAAGCGCAGGCAGGTAGGACTAGTGTAGCTGGGACATGTTGGCCGGTGTGGGCAAGTTGGGCCGAAGGGCCTGTTTCCATGCTCTATCACTCTATGACTCCCTATGACTCTATGGGGCAACTGAACCATCCCACGAACAATGAGAGAGTGGTCATGCACTACTATCTACCTCAGTGGAGACCTATCTTTGATGGGACTTTACTGGACTTTATCTTCCACTAACCAGATACAGAATGGAACCAGGTACTTTGGCCCATCAAGTCCACGCCAACCAGCGATCCCCACACACTAACACAAAGGTATTTATTCACAAAATGCTGGAGTAACTCTATTTATTCACAAAATGCTGGAGTGATTTCTCCTGCCCTCCTACTCTACGACCACATTTCGACCCAGACTCGCTACCACAGCCACATTTGCTTTCTTGGGACTTGCAAGATTTCTCTCCTACACACTAACACTATCACTACACACACAGTGGGGACAATTTACAATTATACCAAGCCAATTAGCCTGCAAACCTGTACGTCTTTGGAGTACGTCTTAAACATTGCTAGACACAAAATGCTGGAGTAACTCAGCGGGTCAGGCAGCATCTCAGGAGCGAAGGAATGGGTGATGTTTCGGGTCGAGCCCTTCTTCAGACCTGTCTCAACTACCCACTCTGGCAGATCGTTCCATACGCCCACCAACCTTTGTGTAAAAAGGTTACCCATCAGGTTCTTATTAAATCTTTCTCTAGCCTCTAGTGTGTGTAGGATAGCGTTAGCGTGCGGGGATCGCTGGTCAGCATGGACTCAGTGGGCTGAAGGGCCTGTTTCCACGCTGTATCTCTGAACTAAACTAAACTAAGCAACATGATCATTACCGAGATGTCGGATCTTGTTTGTGGCAGTTATCAGGCACCACTCGAGACTAATTGAGACTAACGAGACACCAGGGACCTCGTTTGTGAATAACGTACATTCAGGGTTGCGGCAAATCCGCTGACACGACACTTTTGGCTAGTGGAAACGATTTTTTAAAAACTGATCTTTCTATTTCTGATGAGGACTAGCAAGGGAAGGATGCCAAAGGCAGGGAGAAAAGGTAATATTTGGGTTGTCAGGGAACACAGCCTGTTAATTAATCTCTTTCATCTTTAACTGGTGCAGGCTGCCTTCCAGAGACATTAATCCTTCATCAATATACAACCCCAGGAACCTAAACACACGCACACACAAGTGAGTTCTGTACCTATCTACGTTTCATTGACAGCGGCAGGTATTTTTCCAGTTTGAAGGACTGAAAGAGGTTTAAAGGTTGAGTCGGGGGGTGCATAAATTTAGCGGGACATGCAAAATGCCTTTCACTCTGAATGGTTCAGATAATTAACCATTCCACAGCTGTATCCCACATCTCTCTCTCTTTCTCTTCCTATCTCTTCCTTTCTCTCTCCCCTTTTCCCTCTCCTGTTTTCTCTCTCCCTACTTTCTCCTTTTGCTCTCCCCATTTCTCCCTCCCCCCCTTCTCTTTCTCCCTTTTCTCTACCCCCTTTCCTCTCCCCTTTATCCTACCCAACCTTTTTCCTACTGCCTTCTCTCTCCCCCTTTCTCCCCTTCTCCCCCATTTTCTCTCTCCCCCTTTCTCTCTCTTCCTTTCTCTCTCCCCTTTCCCCCCTTTTCTCTCTCCCCCTTTCTCTCTCTTCCTTTCTCTCTCCCCCTTTCCCCCCTTTTCTCTCTCCCCCTTTCTCTTTTCTCCCTTTGTCTCCCCTCCCTTTTTCTCTCCCCATTTGTTCTCCCCTCCCTCTCTCCCCTCTATCTCTTACCCTCTCTCTCTTCCCCCTCTCTCTCTTCCCCCTCTCTCTCTCTTCCCGCTCACTCTCTTCCTCCCTCTCTATCTTTCCCTCCCCCATCTCTCTCTTCCCTCTCCCTCTCTGTCGTTCGTTCCCTCACTCATTTTCAACAGTCACCTACACTTTTGAGGCAGGTCAAAGCTGTTAATTAACCGACAAAACCGCACACCTTTGGGATGTGGGAGGAAACCGGAGCACCCAGGGGAAACCCACGTGGTCACAGGGAGAACATGCAAGCTCCACACAGCCAGCACCCGAGGTCAGGATCAAGTCAGGCTCATGGACGGGAAAGGTTTAGAGGGATATATGAGCCAAACCCGGGCAGGTGGAACTAGTATAGTTGGGTTATGTTGGTTGGAACACAGAAACTCTATGACTCTACTTATAACTCGAACGCTCCGGTCCGGATAATATCCTTGTGAATCTTTTCTGAATGTTTTCCAGCTTAATGACCCCCTTCCTACAGTTTGACAATCAGAACTCCACAAAATACTCCAAGTATGGATTGACTAGTATCTTGTATAGTTGTAACATGACATCCCAAGTGTACAAGCTGGGGGTGAGGTTGAGTAGGATGGACCTTTAGAAGAATGAGAGGTGAACATCTTGGCATTTGCATGAATTCTCAGGGTAGAGTGGAATTCTTTTCCCTGATGAAGGAAACTGGAACTAGTTGACATCATCCCAGAATAGTGGTGGCGCAGCGGTAGAGTTGCTGCCTTACAGCGTGTGGTTCGATCCTGACCACGGGTGCTGTCTGTACGGAGTTTGTACATTCTCCCCGTGACCGCGTGGGTTTCCTCCAGGTTCCCCCCACGTTCCAAAGACGCAACAGTTTATAGGTTGATTGGCTTCTGTGAATTGATTCTCGTATGTCAGATAGAACGTGTGAACTGGTGATCATTGGTCGATGTGGACACGATGGGCCAGAGGCCCTGTTTCCATGCTGCATCTTTAAACTAAACTAAACTAAATAAATGTGCCATAGAAAGCATTTTATCGGTATGAATCGCAGCACAGCTCCATCCAAGACCACAGGAAAACATGGACACAGCCCAGAAATTGTGGACGCAGCCCAGACCATCACACAAACCAACCTCCCTTCCATTGACTCCATTTATACCTCACGCTGCCTCGGCAAGGCCAGCAGCATAATCAAGAACCAGTCTCACCCTGGCCACTCCCTCTTCTCCCCTCTCCCATCAGGCAAGAGGTACAGGAGTGTGGAAACGCACACCTCCAGATTCAGGGACAAGTTTGTTCCCAGCTGTTATCAGGCAACTGAACCATCCTATCACCAACTAGAGAGACCTCCCATCTACCTCACTGGAGACCCTCGGACTATCTTTAATTGGACTTTACTGAATTTCATTTTGCACTAAACGTTATTCCCTTGGTCATGTATCTGTACACGTTGTGGATGTCTTGATTGTAATTGTGTATTGTCTTTCCGCTGACTGGTTCGCACACAGCACTGTACCTCGGTACACGTGACAATAAACAAAACTAAACTAAAGTTGGACACAGACTACTGAAACCTCCCTTGGAAATCCCCTTGGAATCCTGTATTATGATAAGACAGACACAAAATGCTGGAGTAACTCAGCGAGACAGGCAGCATCTCTGGAGAGAAGGAATGGGTGATGTTTCGGGTCGAGACCCTTCTTCAGAGTCTGACGAAGGGTCTCGACCCGAAACATCACCCATTCCTTCTCTGCAGAGATGCTGCCTGTCCCGCTGAGGATCTTTGGTGTAAACCAGCATCTGCAGTTCCTTCCTACACACATCCATTATCCATTCCCATGTACAGACAGTCTTCAGGATGAGAGCAGGTCACAAAACAGAACTTTATTCAGTTAGTTTTAATCCAGCCAAATTGGCGTGGCCTTTTGTAATCCTTTGGGGGGAAGGAAAGAAGCAGAGAGTTATAATCGTACGTGAGCAAGGAGAGCGGAAAAAACATACTGGGCAAACCCACACAAAAACCAGGCCTCAGAGCCCAATCAGCGCAAGATGAATATTTAGCAGGATTATAAACACTTGGATGGAGCCAACGATGTCTTTCTCTGAGGTCACATTCAGTAAGAGGAGGAACTGGGGCCAGGGAAAGACAGTGGTTACACACGAGTGCTTGGTTGGAGAACAGGAGGGGAATTCATGTTGCAATCCCATGGAAAAAAACATTGTCTAACATCGCACAATGAAGCTTTCAGTAGCCCTAGATACGGGTTGTGTCAAAGATAACTCAAATAGACCACAAGGGTTTTAGTTTTAGAAATGCAGCGCGGAAACCGGTCCTTCGGCCCACCGAGTCCACGCCGACCAACACTATCTTGCACACACTAGGGACAATTTACAATTAGACCAAGCCAATTAAGGGGGGGAGGAGAGGGTGCTGCACCAATGCAGGAGAGGTTTGGGCCCAACGGGTCAACTTGGTCTAGTAGTGTTATCAAATCTTCGGCCCAACTTGCCAACACCGGCCAGCATGTCCTGTCTACACTAGTCCCATTTGCCTGCGTTTGGCCCATATTCCTCCAACCTGTCCTATCCATGTACCTGTCTAAAAGTTTCTTAAACATTGCCATAGTGCCAACATCAACTACCTCCTCTGATAGCTCGTTCCATACACCCACCACCCTTTGTGTAAAAAGGTTACCCCTCCGTTTCCTAATAAATCTTTCCCCCCTCACTAAGTTTAAACCTATGTCCTCTGGTTCTCGATTCCCCTACTCTGGGCATCTACCCGATCTATTCTTCTCAAGATTTTGTACACCTCTATAAGATCAAGTTTATAGTATCTCCCCTGCAAATGACCAATCTATGCCTTTGAGATGTTTTTGTTGAGTTTAGTTTAGAGATACAGAGTGGAAACAGGCCCTTCGGCCCACCGAGCCCGCACCGACCAGCGAACCCCACACACTAACACTATCCTACACACACTAGGGACAATTTACATTTATACCCAGCCAATTAACCTACAAACTTGTACATATTTGGAGTGTGGGAGGAAACTGAAGATCTTGGAGAAAACCCACGCAGGTCATGGGGAGAACGTGCAAACCTCTGCACCCGTAGTTGGGATCGAACCGGGTCTCTGGCGCTGCAAGCGCTGTAAGGCGGCAACTCTACCGCTGTGCCACCGTGCCGCCCTTCTTGGGAGATGATTTAATGGGAGATTTAATAGGCACTCTTAAAATTGCTTTATTAAAAGCCAGTGGAATGTGACATCTGTTCATCTCATCATTGCTGTGTTCAGCAGAACAACATCAAAGTGCAGCAGCCTCCGAAACGTTACGACCCGGTGTGGCCATGCAAGTGCCAGTTCTCTGTAAAAGTTTTATACGGCACATTTGGCCAACGGACATTGCCACGTAATAGCTTTGTTACACTCATTTCACAGAGATAACTTGAGTCTTTTACTTCAGACTTTAGAGATACAGCGAGGAAACAGGCTCTTCGGCCCACCGAATCCGTGCCAGCCAGCGATCGCCCCGTATAGTTTCAAAGGTCTTTTATTGTCACATGTAAGGTGCAGTGATATGCGAATTACCATACAGCCATACTAAAAAAAGCAACAAGACACACAACTACCGCTGCGCCACCGGGCCGCTCTGATTTTAATGATCACAATTGTATCATGAGCTCCCAAGTTGGGCGGGAAGAGGTGGTTGGACCTGTGGAGAACCCATATTGGTGTCAGGACAGTATATAATGTTGACCTGGTCTTTTGTGCTTTCTTTGCATTATCGTTTCCTGAGGTTTAGTTTTGTTTTAGTTTCGGGATTACTGCGTGGAGACAGGCCCTTCGGCCCACCAAGTCCGTGCGGGCCAGTGATGTCCGCACATCAGCACTGTCCTACGCACTAGGGCAATTTACAATTTTTACCAAAGCCAATTAACCTACAAATCTGTACGTCATTGGAGTATGGGAGGAAACCAGAGCTCTCGGAGAAAACCCACATGGTCACAGGGAGAACGTTTTTTCCCTGTGCCAATTGCTTGTGGAAGTGTTAAATTAGGGGTGGGCTGGGTTCCAAGTACAACGAAGCTTCCCTGAGACCTGGTCAGATTTTGGACCTTTTGCTCACGGTTTTCTCGTTAATCCGGAGGAACCAACAGCTGAACGAGAGGGGCCCACCAGGAACCGCAGACGCCGGTTTACAAAGAAAAGCCACAAAGTGCTGGAGTAACTCAGCTGGTCAGGCAGCATCTCTGGAGAACGTGGATGAGCATTTGTCAAGTCAGGATCCTTCTCCAGGCCAGAACGTCGCCTAATTTAGTTTATTATTGTCACATGAACTGAGGTACAGTGAAAAGCTTTTGAATTGCGTGCTAACCAGTATGTGTGTTCTCCAGACACGCTGCCTGACCCACGGTGGTGCAGCGGTAGAGTTGCTGCCTTACAGCGATTGCAGCACCAGAGACCCGGGTTCCATCCCGACTACGGGTGCTGCCTGTACGGAGTTTGTACATTCTCCCCGTGACCTGCGGGTTTTTTTCCCCGAGATCTTTGGTTTCCTCTCACACAGGTTTGTAGGTTAATTGGCTTGCTGTAAATGTAAATTATCCCTCGTGTGTGTAGGGTAGTGTTAATGTGTGGGGATCACAGGTCGACGCGGACTTGGTGGGCCGAAGGGCCTGTTTCCGCGCTGTATCTCTAAACTAAACTAAGACCCGCTGAGTTACTCCGGCATATTGTGTCTTTTTTGAACTGGAGGGTGACTATTTCTACTGGTGGGCCAGTCTAACGCTGTGAAAATTAGAGTACACGTTTTGGAACACAATTGGGGTTAAGAATTCCATACGGAGAGGTTGGTAGGAATTTGGGAACTCCACTTGTTTTGTTTCATTGTAGTAGGGGGGATAAAGCTGGCAGACAGTGTACAGATACAGGATAAAGGGTGTAACTAGTGCAAGACCAATCAGCCAGTAAAGACCAATTAAAGATTGTCTCAAGGTCTCCAATGAAGTTCTCAACATTGTAGCGCACCAGTTCCAAGGATAAAGTCCAATGTCCGCAATGGGGTAGAGGTGAATGGGCAGCACCCTGGCTTATGGAAGGACCGTTCAGAAGCCTGATAACAGAGGGTGAGAAGCTGTTCCTGAGTCTGGTGGTGCGCGCTTTCAAGCTTCTGTACCTTCTGCTGGACGGGAGCGGGGAGAAGAAGGAATGACTGGGGTGGGACGAGTCTTTGATTGTGTTGGCTGCTTTATTGAGGCAGAGTGAAGTGTAGATGGAGTCGGTGGTGGGGAGTGTGGTCTGTGTGATGGACTGGGCTACATCCACAACTCTGTGCAATTTCTTGCGGTCTTGGGCAGAGCTGTTCCCAGACCAAGCTGTGATGCAGCCCGACAGTGTGCTTTCGGTGGTGCATCTGTGGAAGTTTGTAAGAGTCACTGGAGGCGTGCCGACCATCCTCAGTCTCATCAGGAAGCAGAGGTGTCCGTGTGCCTTCTTGGGGTTGGTCAACGCCAGATCATCGGTAATCTTAACGCCAACGGACGTGAAGCTCCACTGACGCGTCCTGAAGTAATTGACTAGCTCCTTCATTATTGAGGGGGAGTTGTTGCCCTGGCATCATGTCACTGAGTTCTCCATCTCCTTCCGCTACTCCGTCTCGTCATTGTTCATCCTCCGACCCACCACGGCGGTGGCATCTGCAAACTTATAGATGGACTTCATCTGCTGGAAGGAACTGCAGACGCTGGTTTAAACCGGAGACGCAAAAAGCTGGAGTAGCTCAGCGGGACAGGCAGCATCCCTGGAGAGAAGGAATGGGCGACGTTTTGGGTCGAGACCCTTCTTCAGACTGGTTAGGGGTAAGGGAAACGAGAGATATAGACGGTGATGTGGAGAGATAAAGAACAATGAATGAAAGATGTGCAAAAAAGGAACGATGATACAGGAAACGGGCTGTTTGTTGGGGGAGAACGAGAAGCTGGTGCGACTTGGGTGGGAGAGGGATATAGAGAGAGGGAATGCCAGGGCTACCTGAAGTGAGAGAAATTAATATTCATACCACTGGGCTGTAAGCTGCCCAAGCAAAATATGAGATGCTGTTTCTCCAATTTGGAGTCAATGCTGAATTTGGCTGTGCAGTTGTGAGTGTACAGGGAGTATAGCAGGGGGCTGAGAACACATCCTTGTGGGGCACCAGTGTTGAGAGTTATTGTCACCAATCCTCACTGATTGAGGTCTGTGGGTCAGAAAGTCGAGAATCCAGTGGTGGGGAGCCGTGTTCCAGGTCCAGGATAGACATTAAACGCTGGGGTAACTCAGCGGGACAGGCAGCATCTCTGGAGAGAAGGAAGGGGTGATGTTTTGGGTCGAGCCCCTTCTTCAGACTGGATGGCTCCAGCTACACCCCACCCTGCACTGGTCCTCAGCCCCCCTCCCCTTCCGCTATGATCCCCCACCAGACCTCGCCTTCCTTCTACCTCCTGGGTCCAGGAGTGTGGAGATGAGTTGGGATGGGATTATGGTGTTAAAGTCAGAGTTATCTATATACTAAAACTCTAGTTTGTTTGTTTGTTTGTTCCTGAACTACAGCCAAAACTGTACTCAATTGCGCAACAATTTCAGGCCCACCTTACTCACCGTCGTCCCTTTGGTGCTAATGGAAGAAGTTTCATTGAAATCAGTGTTATATTTTTAAAGTCAATCACATTTTAAAGTTAAAATCTATCTCCTAGAGGGGGAGGGGGGAGGGAGGGGGTGGAGGGAGGATGGGGGGTGGAGGGGAAGGGGGAGGGGAAGAGTGGAGAGTGGGAGGATGGGGTGTGGAAGGTGAGGGGGAAGGGGGGGAGGGGAGGGGGGAGGAGAGGGTGCTGCACCAATGCAGGAGAGGTTTGGGCCCAACGGGTCCACTTGGTCTAGTAGTTGATAAACAGGAGTCGAACACAGGAGTATTTATTGTCCGGGTGTTCCAGAGATGGGTTTAGGGCCAGGGAGATGGTGTGTGCTGTGGGCCTGTTGTGACGGGAAGCAAACTGCAGTGGCTCAGGGCTGGCTGGGAGGCTGGAGTTGATGTGAGCCATCACCAGTCTCTCCAAGCACCTCATGATGGTGGATGTCAGGACCGCTGGGCGGTGTTACTCAGGCACGCTACCTTGCTTTCTTTGGCACAGGGATGATAGTGATCTTTTTCAGAATGGAGTAGTGAGAGGTTAAAGATGGCCGTGAATACCTCTGCCAGCGGGTCGTCACAGGCCCTGTGGATGGTCCATGCGAGTGGCTCTCCGCGGAGTCTCTCTAAGGAAGGGTGATCTTACGTCTGCCACAGTGACCGTTGGTACCGGTGACCGGTGGGGCGGTTGGTATTCCTCCATTGACCAGGGCGGCCACGGTGGCGCAGCGGTAGAGTTGCTGCCTTACAGCGAATGAAGCGCCGGAGACCCGGGTTCCATCCCGACTACGGGTGCCGTCTGTACGGAGTTTGTACGTTCTCCCGTGACCTGCGTGGGTTTTCTCTGAGATCTTCGGTTTCCTCCCACACTCCAAAGACGTGCAGGTTTGTAGGTTAATTGGCTTGGTAAATGTAAAAATTGGCCCTAGTGGGTGTAGAGTAGTGTTAGTGTGCGGGGATCGCTGGTCGGCGCGGACCCGGTGGGCCGAAGGGCTGTTTCTCTGAACTAAACTAAGACCTTCTGTTCAAAGCGGGCATAATAAGCATTGAGCTCATCAGGGAGGGACCCATTGTTGCCACAGATACTGCACGCCTTGGCTTTGTAGCTCGTTGTTCCGTGCAAGCCTTGCCACAATCTTCAGATGCTGTGCGGTTTCGCTGTGTAGCCCATGGTCGAGTGCAAGCCTTGCCACAATCTTCAGGTCCGTGTCGTTGCCTTGAGACCAGCTTTACTCCAGAATTTACTCCTTGGCATCGTTACTGGCTCTGCGAAGGTCGGAGAGAGATTCCTTGTACCGCTCGCGATCGCCTGACCAGAATACTGCTGTCTTGGACTTCACCTGGAGACGGGCCTCACGGTTCATCCCTGGCTTCCAGTTGGGGAATACACAAGTCACCTTCTTTGTTCCACAGCCCTCTCCGTATCAACTGCTGCTGGTCTATGACAGTGGTGGCATACTGGTCTAGATCAGACACACAGTCCTTGAATACAAGGCTGTGGAGGCCAAGTCAGTGAATATCTTTAAGGCAGAGATCGATAGATTCTTGATTAGTACGGGTGTCAGGGGTTATGGGGAGGAGGCAAGAGAATGGTGTTGAGAGGGAAAGATAGATCAGCCATGATTGAATGGCGGAGTAGCCTTGATGGGCCGAATGGCCTAATTCTGCTCCTATCTCTAATGACCTTCTGACCTGTTGCGGACCAGTGCACCGAAACAAAGACCTCGCGGAGGATCTCATCTGTGTCCAGCACCGCACGACACGCCGCGTTCACCACACGACACTCTGTAGCAGACACTCTCACTTCAGTTTCTGCTGGGAAGCGAGGAGCAGAAGCACAGCCAAAGCGCGGTCAGGGAATGAAGCGGTATGCGTTGTCAAGACGTATAAAGGAACCGCAGATGCTGGTTTAAAGCGAAGATGGACACAAAGTGGCGGAGTAACTCAGCGGGTCAGGCAGCATCTCTGAAGAGAAGGAACGGGTGACGCTTCGGATTGGAATCCTACTTCAGACTGAGAGTAGAAGGGAGGGAACAGGAGGTAGGAAAAGTCCAGAACAAATCAGGACCTGCAACAGATTTGTTCCGGCGCTTTCCTATCTCTCGTTTCCTTCCCTCTACGTTCAGTCTGAAGAAGGGTCTCGATCCGAAATGTCCCCCATCCGTTTTCTCCAGAGATGCTGCCTGACCCACTGAGTTACTCCAGCACTTTGTTACTTTGCACTGTTGATGGTTGAGTGGTAGTGGTCAAGGGTGTCTGGGCCTCTGGTCGGGCGGGAGATGTGCTGACAGTATTTTGCAGTCTGCTCTGGAGACTGGGCTGTTTGAAGTCCCCGACTGTTATGAACAAGGCCTCAGGGCAGTTTGTTTCTAGGCTCTTGGTGGCAATTTGTAGTTCCTCAAATGTAAGTCCTCAATGGCAGCACAGTGGCTCAGCTGGTAGAGCCACTGCCTCACGGCGCCAGAGACGTAGGATCGATCCTGACCTCGGCTGCTGTGTGCGGAGTTTCCATGTCTTCCCTGTGACTGCGTGGGTTTCCTGCTGGTGCTCCAGATTCCTCCAACATCGCAAAGTCGCTGTGTGGTCATATAACCGTCTTTTCTTCGACTGGATAGCACACAAACTAAAGCTTTTCACTGTACCTTGTTACGCATGAGAAATAATAAACTAAACTAAACTATACTACTTTGAAAGATAGATACAAAGTGGTGGAAGTATTCAGTGGATCAGGTAGCATCTATGGAGAAAAAGAATGGGTGATGTTTCAGGTCGGAACTCTTCTTCCAAAAAGAAGATGGGTCCCAACCTAAAAAGTCACCCATTCCTTTACTCTAGAGATGCTGCCA
Organism: Rhinoraja longicauda; assembly: GCF_053455715.1. Classification (NCBI taxonomy): domain Eukaryota; kingdom Metazoa; phylum Chordata; class Chondrichthyes; order Rajiformes; family Arhynchobatidae; genus Rhinoraja; species Rhinoraja longicauda. The sequence continues at coordinate 3,701,709 of NC_135983.1, read as the reverse complement.
GTCCCATTGAGTTCCTCCAGGACCCTGTGTCTATATTTGGTACAATATATTTGGCACCTGCAGTTCTTTGTTTCTACATTTTGTCTGCTCTACTGAGAGATCTCCTCACTTTGCCCACTTTGAAGAAGTTCTCTTCCTCTCCCCGACAGGTGAAGAAAGGTCCTGACCCGAAACGTCACCCTTCCTTTTCCTCCGGAGATGCTGCCTGACCCGCTGAGTTACTCCAGCACTTTGTGTCTACCTTTGGCATAAACCAGCATCTGCAATTCCTTTGTACCCTAAACTAATTTGAACTCTGAATTCAAAGCTTGGGGAAAAATGGTAAAATTGTTCCTTCCAAGTTGAGTCAAGACCTTTGGTGATGAACGACAGGGAAGATAGTCCTGTCACCATTGGACTCCAGTGCATGAAGTCAGCCCGTGGAAACTCACTGACTGCTTAGAACACAAAGCTTTGGCGGAAAGCCAAATTCTGGCAAAATTCTGGCAAAATCTTAATCATTAATTATTGGAACAAGCCTTCAACACAACAATGTCATATCCATCAGCACATCATCAGTTCTAAGGGCAGACTGGGAGATCCAGTGTGATTTCTTTCCATCCAGTATATCTCTGTAGATGTTCCACAGAGACCAAACCAGATCTATAATTACCACATACATTTTTCTTCCACTTAGTCTATTTATTCTGGAGTCTTCAGTGAGACGTTTCAAGCATCAAATCTAAACTTGCCTTTCTCGGAGTTGAAACTCAGTCCATTAATAACTGAACTTAATGTCATTTTCCTTGGACTTGTTCTGAAGTCTCTCGTCATCTCGAAAACCTATTGCTGCAGCTTAAGGAACATTTCTCCAAGTGTTTCCTTGTAACTCAAAGCCCTATCACTGCGGAACACACTCCTGCAAATTTAGTTTAGTTTTTTAGTTTAGAGACTCAGTGCGGAAACAGGCCCTTCGGCCCACCGGGTCCGCACCGCCCAGCGATCCCCGCACATTAGCACCATCCTACACACACCAGGGACAATTTTGTACACATACACCAAGCCAATTAACCATTGTGCCTCAGTACAGTGAAATTCTTTGGTTGCATACAACCCGGTAAAATCATACCATCGATAAGTACAATCGTAAACAAATACAAAAGTGCAATGTTTGTAGTCTAATAGAGTCATCGAGTCACAGAGTCATACAGTGTGGAAATAGGCCTTTCGGCCCAACTTGCCCACACCGACCAACATGTCCCAACTACACTAGTCACACTTGCCTATGTTTGGCCCACATCCCTCCAAACCTGTCCTATCCATGTACCTGTCTAATTGTTTCTTCCTGTAAATGTTGTGATAGTACCTGCCTCAACAACTTCCACCGGCAGCTCGTTCCTTGCACCCTTCCCCTGTGCCCCACCTGGACTTATACCTATACCTCCCCTCCCCTTCCACTTACATTCCTTCCTTTAGCTTCTACACTCTAGAAATAGTGGACACATTGGTGATCATTTTCCAATGTTCAATAGATTCAGGATCAGTTCCTGTGGATTGGAGGATAGCTAATGTTATCCCACATTTCAAGAAAGGAGTGAGAGAGAAAACGGGGAATTACAGACCAGTTAGCCTGACATCGGTGGTGGGAAAGATGCTGGAGTCAATTATTAAAGAGGTAATAACGGTGCATTTGGATAGCAGTAAAAGGATAAGTCCAAGTCAGCATGGATTTATGAAAGGGAAATCATGCTTGACTAATCTTCTGGAATTTTTTGAGGATGTGACAAGTAAAATGGATGAAGGGGAGCCAGTAGATATAGTGTATCTAGACTTTCAGAAAGCCTTTAATAAGGTCCCACACAGGAGATTGGTGAGCAAAATTAGAGCACATGGTATTGGGGGTAGAGTGTTGACATGGATAGAGAATTGGTTGGCAGACAAGAAACAAAGAGTAGGAGTAAACGGGTCCTTTTCAGAATGGCAGGCAGTGGCGAGTGGAGTGCCGCAAGGCTCGGTGTTGGGGCCGCAACTGTTTACCATATATATTAATGATTTGGGTGAAGGAATTAGAAGTAACACTAGCAAGTTTGCAGATGACACAAAGCTGGGTGGCAGTGTGAACTGCGAAGAGGATGTTAAGAGGTTGCAGGGTAACCTGGACAGGTTGAGTGAGTGGGCAGATGCATGGCGGATGCAGTATAATGTAGATAAATGTGAGGTTATCCACTTTGGCAGCAAAAACAAGGAGGCAGAGTATTATCTTAATGGTGTCAGATTAGGTAAGAGGAAAGTGCAGTGAGACCTGGGTGTCCTTGTACACCAGTCACTGAAAGTTGGCGTGCAGGTACAGCAGGCAGTGAAGAAAGCTAATGGCATGTTGGCCTTCATAAAAAGAGGATTTCAGTATAGGAGTAAAGAGGTTCTTCTGCAGTTGTATAGGGCCCTGGTGAGACCACATCTGGAGTATTGTGTACAGTTATGGTCTCCTAATTTGAGAAAGGACATCCTTGTAATTGAGGCAGTGCAGCGTAGGTTCACGAGATTGATCCCTGGGATGGCGGGACTGTCATATGAGGAAAGATTGAAAAGACTAAGCTTGTATTCACTGGAGTTTAGAAGGATGAGATGGGATCTTATAGAAACATATAAAATTATAAAAGGACTGGACAAGCTAGATGCAGGAAAAATGTTCCCAATGTTGGGGGAGTCCAGAACCAGGGGCCACAGTCTAAGAATAAAGGGGAGGGCTTTTTTAAAACTGAGGTGAGAAGGAATGTTTTCACCCAGAGAGTTGTGAATTTGTGGAATTCTCTGCCACAGAGGGCAGTGGAGGCCAAATCACTGGATGGATTTAAGAGAGAGTTAGATAGAGCTCTAGGGGCTAGTGGAATCAAGGGATATGGGGAGAAGGCAGGCCCCCCACCCCTACAATCCAGTCAGCAGGAAGACTATACATGATTACAATCGAACCGTCCACAGTAAGCAAGCTACTGTAAGTCCTTTCCTCACCACACATTCACACTCCCTGGCACCTTCCGCCTCTGTACTCCTGACACTGGCCTTGGTCTCCACTCACCCCTTCAACAGTTCATCATAAGCCTGCCTTGCACTTGCCACAGGGGCAGAGATTCAGTAGACATTCCTTCCAATGGCCCTTAATCCCTGGCACTAAGGAGGAACATTCAGATCTCAGAACGGAGGGATGGCCCATTAGCTTAGAGATGCAGCGGGGAAACAAGCCCCTCAGCCCGGGAAGTCCGCACCGACCAGCGATCCCCACATTCAAACACTTTCCTAGGGACAATTTACATTTATACCAAGCCAATTAACCTTGGTATGGGAGGAAACCGAAGATCTCGGAGAAAACCCACACAGGCCACGGGGAGAACGTACAAACTCCACACAAACA